>NC_079566.1:7484845-7784845 GCF_015846415.1 Triplophysa dalaica | reverse complement strand
ATATCTTTTGATTATTCAAGATTCTGATGCACTAGTCTGACTCTGACCTGTTTATTCATTGTTTGTTGTTCGAGCAATCCATGTCTTCAGCTATATTTCAGTAAAAATACAGCCTTTTAAAGTTGTTGTTTGCTTTCTTCAGTTTTCAAGACTCTTTGCTTCAGCGTATAGTTGCCTGATTGAACGTTGCGTGCTTTCTCGCTACCACAGGTTCACATTTAACTTCAAGAGGGGCGCAAACATCTTCACAGTTTTAAAGCGGCCATTCGTTGTGGCTCCAATTTTCAAACTTTAGTCAGTGTAATGTTGCTGTTAGTGCATAAAAAATATCTTCAAAATGATAAAGCTCAAAGTTCAATGCCAAGCAAGAAATTGTCTTAAACAGAATTGGCTGTTCAAGGACTACATAGAACGGCTGGAATCGGACTACAGCCCTATACTTCCGGGTGAATGATGTCACTATTCCGAGTTTTTGAAAAACCTCTGCCCAGAGGAATACGGCAAAAAATGGACAAGGCCTTCTTTAGAGAAAAGGAAGAGCCACTGGAGTTGTGTTTGGTTATCAGAGATTGTAAACATTTAAGTGAGCTGCACAATTAATTACTTTCACTTTCATCACAGTCCTACATCTGTTAATAAGAATTCATCTACACACATTCTAAGATAACCAACGGTCAAATAACAGCTCCGATTACTTTAACATTGGCTGTGAAAGCTATTCTGTGTAACACACTGATATTGTGTGTTTGTGTGTGCACACATACCTCTTATACACTTTTATGAAACGTTCTTTGAACTCCTGCTTGCAAATGTCTTCTAGTCAATCAGCTAGTTTTAGTTTTATTCCAGTTTTATGTCACTGCCAATACTTTTGGCCATGACTGTAGCGCCAAGTTAAATTATTGCAATTTTTACGTATTACGTAATTGGATTGACATCAACCACCTGAGCAATTCTAGCATTATGGATGTGACATTACCAGTCAAAAATTCTCAACAGTGAATGTGTTTATTTTGAATCAACGGCTTATATTTCACTAAATCCCTGTTGTCCAGACATCAGAAACATATCAGTCAATGCACAACTTTTTCAAAGTTTTTATTTTATTATGCGTTACGGATTTGACAAAAAAGGAAGCATGTTTTTGAGATTGTAGGATTTCTGTGAATTTAAATGTACAAACTAACCGCGATTATACCCAACAAATGGAGAAGGGATGATTCTTCATAAACCACTAAATATTTCCTTTATTTTAAGTTCTTTAATTTTGATGTTACAATTTTTCAAGGAATATAGACTGTTATGGATGTGACAATTGCATTATGTGACTATTCACTTACTTGAAGCCTGTTCCTTTATCTTTATGGTCATATGTAACCATAGATTTATTTATGTGTGCTTCTAAAATCTCTCGGGTTAAATGCGATTAATGCTCATAATTTATTTCAGTAGGATACCTATATAATTACATGCCGAAGTCCTCAAACAAACATGACATACTATAGTAAAGTCAGTCAGTGATTCATGTTTATGTTGTCCATGGATATTTATTAATCTTGTTGTCTTTTGATAAGTGCAGTGTTTATTGTTACAGTGATCTACAGAGCGCCGCTGGTTTAATTGTTAAAAAACTGTTCACTTCAGATTATCCCCATTGTTGTTATTTCAGTTGAACGATTGACTTGATTGTTTTAAGTGCTTCCTATTGCTTGCCACCTTGTGTTGTCCGTGACAGTCTGGGATTCACATTGTTAAGCTAACAAACTTTAAACGTTTATATGAGAAGATACAGAGTGCAGTAACCACTTATCTTCCCACAACCGCATGTTAAGATATAATAATATTGACAGATTTTTAAAATCGCATATTTGAGACCGATAAGATGAAAGAGATAAATAAGGCTAAGCTTCGCCTATGATTCAGAGCATCTCTGCTAATGTACATGTAAATATATGGAAATGAGTTTACGATGCCTGCATAGTTCTATAATGTGTTGAACATTGACAAGGAGTGATAAACAAACCCAGGGCTTACACAAACTAGTTTCCAGGGAAAACATACTAGTAGGAGGCATACTAGGAAAACAAAAATCTACTCTATATGAAATTACTTTTAAAAACTAACTTTCTCTCTTTTCTGCTCCTCTTCTGTATGATGTTCCTCTTCACTTTGTGTCACATCTTATAAAGACTCAAGGACGCCTCTCATCCTTTGAATTTCATCGGCAAATCGATGTTACGCTCTTAGTAAAACATATACAGCGTCTGGATTAGCCGTCCGATATGGTAAAATACAAAAGGATGCTTAAATCCTGTATGCACATGTCAATATTCCTGAAGAGAGTCAGACTCTCATTTCAATAGACGTGGTGGGTTATGGCTCTTTCTAATGCTTCATCTGACAGCGGGAGGTCGAGGTGGAGGTGTGGCTTTAAGTCATGTTCTGATCTCACATCCTCTAAGAATAACCTTACTTAAGCACCACACCCAGAGGCATTCTAAATTATGAATAGGGATGAAGGACAGCTTATGAGAACCTCAAGAAGGCGATTCTCTCGCCGTCGGGTTCAGATGGCCTGCTGTGTTTGCGTAAGAGAACACCTACAGCCTGACCTAATGAGGTGGTTAAGGACATATTTGAGCTTTGTGGCAAGTTTGACTGTTGCCTTTATGAATCAAACCCCAGCTGTTGCTGAAAAGAGTATTTGGTGATTTAAAAAAACTTTCATGAAACGTATGCAAAAACTCAAGAAAAACAAACCTTGGTATAACTTTGCTCTTGTCAAAGAGCGCTCACCACCGTAGTGCCAGACAATTCATCATCTGACGTGTTCCTTGTTGCCATGGATACATTGCCTTCTTGGCATGTGGTGGAGGTAAAGCATTGACATGTGTCTATTCGAAGAATAGATCAAAGAGCACTAGTTATACTACATAATTGGATTTTCTCATGGGCATATTACCTTTTAGGTTTGTGGCTGGATATCTGGCCTGAAGCTACCTCAAGTGTTGCTTTCGTGCGGACGTACTGTATAACTTGCATTATAGGGCTAACTGTGTAGGCATGGAGTCCAAAACAACCTTTCTGAGGTCCTGTTGAATTCTACTGAATTTCCAGTGATGACTGTGGCTTTTCAAAAGCTTTGATTTATATGAACAATGCAGAAAATTTATAGAACCGTGTTAATAGCATACTTATGTGAACGCATTGTTTTTCTGATTTATCAAGTAAAGATCAGATATATATATTTTATTTAATATATTAAAAAATAAAAATGTGGTTCAAAATCTGCAATAAGTTACTTACAAGTCGCTTGAATTTAAATAGGATTTAATAGGTATATGATCTTTACTCAGCTAAACACAAAAAAAAATATTTCGTTCAGGTTTATCTTGTACAAGACATACTGTACCATCCACCAAAAAAATCCAAATGATCTATGAAGTGAAACTGTTGGTAGGAACAAAAAAAGCATATCAATGCTAAATTAAAAAAATGTGCTAAATAACGTTAACCTTCGAAATATCATGACAACTTACAAGGCATGTGTTTTATGTGTGTATGTGATCAAAATGACCTACATAGTTCTTTGCAGCATCTTCACAGTAAAAGAAAAAGATTTTCATCCAAGCATAACAGTATTTCACATGGTGTGTTTTGTTGTTCTATTGTTTTGCATTTGAAGTCCTGAGAGTGAATGGTAAAAAATTGAAAAACTTTCCATGTCTAGTGAGAGTTCCTGTAGCTCAACTTATGGTTGAAACACTGAGGTCATGGGTCTGAATCCTAGGGAATTCTTGGTATTTAAGGACTTAAGCATCTGATAAGCATAAAGTTCTCCCACAATTCAAATACAGTCCATTGAGGCACAGGAACACCCCACATATTTGTGTTTCCGTCTTGCTCGCTTCCTCC
This sequence comes from Triplophysa dalaica, assembly GCF_015846415.1. NCBI lineage: Eukaryota > Metazoa > Chordata > Actinopteri > Cypriniformes > Nemacheilidae > Triplophysa > Triplophysa dalaica. The sequence continues at coordinate 7,780,930 of NC_079566.1, read as the reverse complement.
ACATGCCTCTCTTAACTCCTCATCTCTGCTGCTAGTCTTTGTTTTAGTACTGTCACCGGGTGTCAGACGGGTTTTGTGAGCTGAGCCAGCAGGACCACCACACTGCTGATTAATTCATGGGATCCGCTTCCCACAATGACTGTGTTTAAGTAGCGAGAGCGGCCCTTCGGGATGCCGATTCCAATGGATGAGTGCGGTTCTCAGGAGTGTGAACACATGTGGGAGATCACAGCCTGTTTTATGCCACATCAGCTCTTGCGTGCAGAACTATATAGATCTTGGAAAGTGAGCCTTTGCGCTCCAGCGGACACTCGGGTCCCGCGCTGCTGAGATGTGGCTTTGGCTCTGTGGGTGTGAAGGTTGATGTTGTTTGAATAATTCATGAGCCACTCAGCATTTTAAGTGCTCTTTATTGAATTGCACAGGCCCACGATTTACCAACATCACTGGCTGAGAAAATTGCATGTTATATGTGTAGCAGCAGTAAACGGAGACCCCAAAAATGTGTGAGGCTTATTTTCAGTCATCTGGTGGATGAAAGTGGAAAGAAACTGCTAATAGAGAAAAGTGTATGTCTTTGTTTAATCTTGCCTGTTGTTCTGGGGTTCTTTGAAAGGCAAAATAAATGTGTCCTGTTACCTAGGAGAACTAGGTTCACATTGGTTTTGTAAAGCCTACCTGAGTTACCAATTGTTAGTGGATTTTTCTTCCTCGTCTCACAAACTGCTTTGCAACCAACAAGTTCCTAATATACAGCAATATTCACTTAATCAGTATTGTTGCTTTCCAGTCAAAATACCTACATATCCTTAAAACAAGTAAATATATCTCAAAGGGATATTTCACCCAAAAATTTAAATTCTTTCATGATTTCCTCACATTTAAGTTGTTTCAAATCTAAATACATTTCTTTGTTCTGATAAACACAGAGAAAGATATTTGGAAGAATGGTTTAACCAGAAAGATTATGCCTCCCATTGACTACCATATTGGGAAAAAATATAATGGTAGTCAAAAGTGCCCCAGAACTGTTTTTATTGTCCTACATTCTTCAAAATGTCTTTTTTTGTGTTCAACAGAACAAAAAAAAACATAATTCTTCCTACTATGGGTGTCAATGGAGGGCAAGATCTGCTTGGTTATAAGCATTCTTCCAAATATATTTTCTGTGTTCATCAGAACTAAGAAATGTATACAGATTTGGAACAACTCAAAGGTAAGTAAATGATGACATAGTATCTCTTTAAGGATCTTGTTAATGATACTTTCAAAGGTGATTGAATTAATTGTATATATAACACAGTTAAAATTAAAAATGTTTTAAGGCAAAATAATAATGAAATTCAACATGAAGGTGTCTAAATATTCGGTTCGCAGTCTTGTTACGATGTTTCACGTAATTAAGATCCCTCTTGAGGTCATATCTCCACCATATAAACTCTGTATTTAATAGAATCTATGAAGAGGACAAATTATGTAATAAGACAATCAGGGACATGATTTTTTTCATGTATAATGCTAACTACATTTTGGAGGTCAGGTTCTACTTGATTCTAATCCTATACAAATCTTTAATATTTCTTTGTTTTGTAGAATCTTTATAGTGACAATATTGATCCTGCATATTATATTTTTTTGTAAATCTACCTAATCCTACATTTTATTTAATATTTTTGAAATGTGTGCATTATAAAGTAAATCCCAGATTTGTTTACTTAAGTTGTAAAATGATATATGAGCCAAAAATATATCTATACAGTACACTTCTCTTTGTTATTGTCACCTTTAGTTGTATATAATTGGGGAGTAAAAAATTCATTTGTCATTGTAATTTTCTGAAAAATACAAAAAATTCAGGTGTGATTTCCATATAAATAGGGACAGAAAATTGATTGACAGTTTTTAAGACGTCAGCCTTGTGTCTGTTATCAGATCAGCAGTCATTTACTGCCAGACTATGAACAATGTTATTCAATGATGAGATTTCCCCAAGCGTTGAGATTAGCTCAAGTGAGAATGTTCTCTGCTGGGATTTTAGGAAATATACGTGATTAACATGGATTGAGTGACCGTAAATCCACAAGCGTCTCAGATAAGAGACAAAGTTCAAAGTTGGCGACAGTAAATCAATGCTTCACATGCTGATAATGAAATCTGCTGAAAATGAAAGAACCAATAAACGTGAAATTAAGTGAAAGTACTTGAATTTAAGATCTCAACAGGAGCACTCTATTGGAAATTAAATCTGTACGCAGTTTTTTTTAGAATCAGCAGTTGATACCCAGTATGACCTGGGGCATTACTATGAAGTATATGTCTCCATCATATACAGCCATGGAAAAATGAAGGGATCACTTCAAAATTATTCCAACAGACATTGGACTGGAATTGCCACAATACATACAGAAATACTGACTTAAGGCAAAACATTTTTAAAACATCACATCCGTCTAAATTTCTTAAAATAGACTATTGGATAATATATCAAACTCACCATATTTAAGTCAAAAAATATATTAGTTTTATGACAATATAAAAATTGAGATATAAATGGGTTAATTTGGATGGATTTCACTACTCTAGTTTGAGCAGATGTTGCCTTTTTGTTTCCAATTCCTGTTTTGTGATGGCTAAAAACGCCTGTTCCTTACTGACAACATCTCCAGAAGTTACTTTGGGCAGGAAAATAACAGCAAAACATCTTAATGAACTTTTGATAAATTATGTATTAGTAGTGGAGTTTATGAATTAACAACGTTGATAATAACATTTCAAAAGATTTTAAATACTTGTTTTTGTGTTTAAGGGACCTTGTAAACACCAATTAGAGAAACCCAGCATGCGAAAATTCATTTCTGCTCTTTGTTTAATATACAGGAAATATTGGTATATTTTTTGATAGGGAACAATTGAAGTGTGTTATAATTATCTATTTGTAGCTTGATTTATCAGTTTAAAACAGGGGTCTCCCAAACCCCATAGACAGACCACGATGAAGCTTATTAGGTTCAAAAAGTGATGGAATAACAGACATGGCAAACTCCATTTTGTCCTGGAACTCATGCTTGTCCACTGGACCGTTCAGTTTGGAATAGTCTTAAAAAGATGACTGTGAAGTGTTTTGGCAGAGATTCACTGTTGAATATTATAGTGGCCGCATGAAAAGAAAGTGACCTCTGTTCTGGGCTGGTGTCCATGGATGGGGCTCAGCTGTGGCCACAGACTAAAGATTTACACTCACATTTATGTATTTGGCGGACACTTTTAAACAAAATGAATTGCGGTGCATTCAAGTTATAGATTTTAGGGGTATGTGCTTTTCGTGCTAGTCAAACTTATGACCTTGGCATTTCTAGCATCATGCTACACATGCCTAGCTATTTTTTTCGAAAATATAGCTGGTGTCTTTATTTGACAAGATTATCTTTTGCCCTCTTTCCCGTTGTAGGTTTCCGTGTGGTCTTATTAACTGCAGTTGTGTTTGCATAAAAGCTGGCATCATGTTCCTTTATTTGAGCAAACACCTCCCACATTATATACTCCTCAAATTTGCTCTTCCTTGCCTTGTTTGACATTTAAAGAAACACGCTGTGAAACTTGTCAAATACATTTGCATATGATTACTTATAAAGACCAGAGAACTATATTAAGACGTAGGCAGAAGAGAGGTTCACAGAGCACACCAGTGATAACCCCAGTAGAGGACTCATGCAAACAGAATACGTCTTTTCTTGTTTCACTGTATTTCCCTTTGTTGTGTGTAAAGGCCGTGACATGCATGTCATAACTAGATTCATTTACACATAACAACCCAAGTCCCTCATTGCTTTCCTGTGGAGATCTTTCTAACATTTGTTATGCTGTTGCTCTCACTCGCTGATACCCATTCGGAACAGTTGTGCTGCCAATTCTGGTCACGCGTCTTATTAACATACCTTCCCATTCCAACCGCTGTGCATAAACAAAAGGTGTGTTTGCCTGCTAAATGAGGGACCCGCTTTCATTTGTATGGTGGTCGCACTATTGTTTTAAGTATTAAACTGTTACAGGGGAATAGAATCCTCAGATAAGCAAATCTAAAGATTTGCTTTTGTTTGAAATATTCGTTTGGTTTGCTGAGACATCGTTTCTTTTTGTTTGAGTAGTTAATGAGATCTTTCTATTGTGAGTTTAAAGCCTACCTTAAAGGGGTCATATGGCGCGAATATGTGTTTTTCTGTGTCTTTGGTGTGTTATAAGTTGCCCATGCATGTATTTGACATGGTAAATTGCAAAAATGAAAGTGTCGGAACAAAGATGCATTCTATATAAAAGTGAATGCGAACCCAGATCTGCCTGAGACCCCTCGTGTAACCACACCCCCACAAATCGACGTCAGTTCGTGGTAGCATTTGACTTAGACCGCCCAAATGTATACGCAAGTACAATTGCTTTGGAACCTGAAGTTCCAAATATGGCAAGAGGCGTTACATTTCCGACACAAGCTTGCAGTATTCGACCAATCACTACGCACTGGTTAACTGGCCAATCATAGCACACCTCGCTTTTCAGAGCGATGAGCTTTTAAAAATCTGCGGGTTTTCAGAGAGGCGTGACAAAAAGTAGATAGAAACATGCATTGTACTGCATGTGGAAAATAAAGCCGTTTTTTTACTTTAAATAGTGTAAACACATTGCATTACATCTAAAACAAATGATAATAGATTAAATTAATATCATGTAGGTAAAAGGTTTTAGCCATGTCATATGACCACTTTAAGACGTCAGTAGTTAGTAGTTGATACCTTCATGGCCGAGTCTTTACAGACTGCGAAGCAACGTTTTACCTACATGATATTCATTTAATGCCAAAAATATAAAAAAACATATTTCGAAGTCAAACAGAAACTTGATTTTTACATTTACATTTAGCAGACGCTTTTATCCAAAGCGTTTAGGGAGCAATAAGCGATATTTATAGGAATTGAGTGTATTGAAAAAGTGTGTGTTAGATATTAGAACTGGATGGTTGGGATTTTTAACGTGTAAAGAGTTTCATTTACATTTATCAGACGCTAACATTTAGCAAACATCTCAAAGTGTATATAATGTATACAGTTTTGTCCGTTTGTTTATTCTAGGCATACAACTATTTTTAAACAAAAATAAACGGGATGGCATTCATTTTTATTATTTTATTTTTATTTTATTTACTTGTTACTTTTAAAAAATTAAAAGGGCTAGATTTATTTAAACCCTCCAATCGTGCTGTAATTTACATTTGTGTTTATAGTGCGGCAATTAATGCAGGAATCACAGCAGTTCAGGCGGTGATAGAGAGAGATACAACGAATGAAAGAATCATGAGAAGAACTGCTTTTCAAAGCAAGTCACAGATTGTGGTGTTCTAGTGGTGGCAATACAGATAAATGGAGAACTTTACTTTGAAGCTGTTGTTTTAAGGAGAGTGGACACCTAGTTATCTTGATCAAAGCCCTGAGGTCATGCGCTCAGACCTGTGTCTGCGGAGTCACGCGTGATGCCGATTTTGTGTGACATGACACATCTTTGACATTTCATTTCCCCCATCACATAATAGCGAGGAGGAAGGTGGTAACTCATTTGTGTCGCTTTGAAATAAATCTGTTTGGAATGCGGATTTTATAAGGAAAGAAGCGTTTATAAGGAAAGAAATGGGCACTTCAGCTACTAAAACACTAAATCAATGAAGGCTTGACCTAAATCTGTCCTGAGAGGACACAGTTTGTTGGACAAAATGCATTTTTCTGTTCTACATATCCCTACATATTTTTGTATCAGTACATTTCATTTGTGATATGTTATCTACTGTATATGTTCATGCATTCATTATATTATACACACTTTTGTAGAATTGAATGAAGAGTATTATAAGGTTCTTTTTTTTAGGTTGGAGATGTTTTTCTTGTGTGAAATACTCACTAAAAACATTCAGGTTAAAATTGACCCAAAATTGACCCATAGACAAATAGTTCTTGGACCCAATTGACTACCATAGTAGGAATAATTACTTCATTTTTGTTATCTGTTGTAACAACTGAGAGTGAGTAATTCATGACACAGTTTTCATTTTTGGGTGAACTATCCCTTTAATTCTGGATGCGATTAATCACGACTAATCGTTTGACAGCCTTAATTATACATATATCATATTGAATATAAAACTATTCAGTTCCAATCACTAGACTCAGACATATAATGATGTCTGAATGGATTCAAACTCTCTGCTATAAAGCGACAGGAAAGAACTGTTACTGTCACTGTCGGTGGAAGACAAATACAGGTATGGGTGTCTGTGGCCGACAGGGTCGGAATGTGTGGCATGGCTTGATAAAATTACAATTATTCTCGTAAGACTGTGGCTTGAGGTGGTACATGGTTCAGTAATGGTGCCCCAGAAATTTCAGTTGGTTGCTAACATTCTTCCAAGTATATTTCTTTGTGTATAACAGAACAAAGACATTTATACAGATTTGGAAGGACCTGAGGGTTAGTAATTCATGACAAAATTTTCATTTCTGGGTAAACTAACTGCAATGGAAGTTATCAGAAATCAATTAGTTTAAATAAACATAATATAAATAATACATTTTACATGACAATTATAAAACTAAGTTAAGTCTGGTATAAAGCTTTTAGCTCAGCTCAGTTCAGTTTGGGTTTTGTCCCATCCAAATGTTTCAGTATAGTAAATATTCTATGATATTTAAAAATCAATATCATAACAACAACATAAAACTACTAAACAATTATTGATTCTTTGCGGTCATTCGTTTAATTTAATTTATTAAAATAATATACAATAAAATATCAATTTAAATTAAATATAAAATACATTGTTATATAATAACCAAGCACAGACCAGGAGTTTACTGAGGATGAGGCATGTACGTCCAATGAAACAATCCAATCAGTTTCGACCACCAAACACTGTGGGGGCACTTGTGGCCTAGTGGTTAGAGAGTCGGACTCGTGACCAGAAGGTCACCGGTCTGTTCACTACTCACAGGATGGGTTAAACGCAGAGGTCACGTTTCGGTTATGGGTCACCATAACTGACAAATGCGTCATTTTCAAAGACAAGCTGGACAGTCTTTGCTCGAAGAGAGGAAGAGCATTAAGTAAGCGATCTAACTTTCTAAACAGTCTGTTTTTTAACCTTGCAATACAATCTTTGTGAATGCTGTTTGAGTAATGGTATTGTGGATCTAGCTTTTTTTATAATAATGCCAGTGTTTGTGCTTTTCAACAGATTCTGCGAAGGTAAAAAAAGCTGCTTTATCACATTTTTTCTTTTCCTGTCCTGCTCCAAACAGCAGGTCTTTGAAATGCTTGGGAACAAAAAACACCTGATCTTTAAAGTGAATACCTGTGGACTGGTGGCTTTCTGAGAAAGCTGGGTGAGATAAATGTAGGCTGAGACATTTTCTCCCTTAAGTTTTTAGCTGGAAACTTTTTAGCTTGACTCTAGAAAAGAATAGTCAGAAATGCACCTGTATTCCACTGAGAACACGCTGTCTGACTTCCTGTTTTATGTCATTTTTACATGAAAGTTTTTGCTCCCTTATCGCAATTACACCTGGAGACCTGTTGTCATCTTTGTCATTGACTTTCATCAGACTGAACAACAAGGCAATTCATTTTTCTGCCCTCCTAAAAATATTTTTTTACTTTATGCTAATCTCTCTGATTTGATAAAAAATACATTTATAGGTGACCAAAAACGTAAACATTCAACCACAGATTTTAATTTCACTATACAGTAGACATATTGCAGCAAGCCCCTTCAAGGGGCCATGCTGCATTGATGCTGGTGTAATAGAGAATGGTGTAAGAATCCTCAAATTATTCACCCAAACTCAGTGAGACTCTCTTAAAGTCAAGCGCGTTAACCTTACATGACCAGACGAGGAACAAAAAAGAGCATTTTAGAAACGTTGGGGTTTGATGTTCATTCTTTCCTCCTATCGAGTGCACACCACACATACATCCTTCCTTTGAAATGTTCATGACTAAGTTTCCTTCACAGGAAGACCGTTGAGGTCAGTGCTGGTCTCTCTATGCAGAATCCGTCTCCTCCATTTCCTATTCCTTTTCAAATGCACTGTGCAAATCCCTGACCCATATCTAATTCTCTTTTACAGACTACATGGTTGTCCTGGAAAAAATGCATGTGAATGAATAAAGGTGAACTAGTGAATTAACAAACACCTGGTATTTTCATAAATGTGATTAAATTTTGTGTAATTTAGAACAATGAAAGTTAACTCGCCTGTTTAAGTTCATTCGAGCGATTGTTTAAAAAGGATTTCAGCAAGTTTCAAAGTTACTAAATATGTGACTTTAACAAACTTCGGTCAAATAACACTGTGTCTACACCAGATGCGGCACAGGGCAATGAACAAATTACAACCCTTTATAATTTTCAAATTTGTTTCACACCGGACGCGATGCGACATGTGGCGCCGTGTCCGGTGTATACGCAGTGTTAGCCATAATGATTTGAAATTAAATCGTTATTCAACATAATTGGTAACATTGTCATTTAATCATATTCCTCAATCTGTAGCATGCAAGTGGATATTTTTTAGTTTGAGCAGTGCTGCTTTTTATCACAGTTTACTTATACAAGAAGTATTTGTTTTATGAAAACAGTTGAAGTTGTTTTGTCACTTTAAAAGGTGTACTTGTTGCCTCAAATAGTGCAGAACAGTACTCTACTCTCAGCCAGTCTTGTCTTTTTGCTCCAAGGTTACCGCTGGATGCAGTTCATGCCCAGACCTGATGGCAGCACTGAGAATGGGAAGCAGTGACCTGACAAGAGCAGAGATGATAAAGCTGGATAAAGAACGCGGCAACTTGACACGATTTTTCTACAACACTTCAAATGCTATTAGATTGTTAATGATAATCTTAAAATCTATAATTTACCTTATTATTTATTTAGCCTTGTTGTGCAAGCACTGTTGAGCTTGTGCAGAGGCAGCAGATTTTGCCAGAGGGGAACTGGAATCCCCTGGTTGGGCCTTGGTTCTCCTGAGGGTTTTTTTCTCGATTGGAGTTTTGGGTTCCTCGACCACCGTTTGCATATTGTTTTGCCTGGCCGGGGGGGCTGCTTTAGAATTTAGAAGTTAAACATAATTTATATTGCATATAAGAATTTAGGGTCCGTTTAATATTTGACCTGTGGTTCTTTCTCCGTTATCTCAAAATGTGTGCTTTCACTGTGCGTGTGTGCGTCTATGTCAATGTGTGTAAGTATATATGCATATTGTGTGTGTGGAGCAGTTGTATGTCTTTCTTTTGTTGTCTTCACCTTTATCTTTTTTTTACAGGTATATGCCTTTAGTTGTTTTTCTTGTATTCAATGTGTCTCATGTACAGCTAATTTGTAACAATGAAAATTGTAAAAAGCGCTATATAAATAAAGTTGAGTTGAGTTGAGTAAAGGTCCAGCGTCATATTTTGACATTTTTTATCCATCCGTTATATCTGTGATCGACTAACTAGTGGAAGAACAGCGCTTCCGCGTCTTCTTTTTTTCCAGACTTGTTAAGTGTGAGTGTTGTGTGGCCGCGTGCGCTCCCTTCTGTTCCGTGCTCGTCAATCAGAATCGAGGATCAGATCTGACAGTTTTATAATGTGATTTTTGTCCAAAACGTGACAACATCTTTGTCCTGTGAAGCTGCCATAGTGCTTCGAACGGGATGGGTTGAGAGAGCAGTTAGTTGCAATTCACAAGCTCACAACTAGATGCCACTAAAATCTCCTCATTGCTCCTTGAACTGTAAAAGCTGAAATTTGCTGTAAAATTATTGTTTTACGGAATTTTCATGATTTTTTTTATCCAATAAAAATGTATTAAGATTAAAATGTACAAGTTAGGTGTACAATAACATGAAAAACATGTAATTGTCCGGCACCCCAGCTGCCGGTATATTCCTTTTTTAAACAGATTTTTTTTTACAATTTTTTTTTTCTTTATATTCAATGTAGGCACTTTGTCAGTGGAATTATTACATGTTTATGCTTTGATAAAGACGAATAACTTACAACATGACTCAATCTGTATCCTTCATTTGTAATAAAATGTCCTTCAAGAATATGATACCAGTGTTATGGTTGATTGTCTTTGAATAAATGACCAGTGTGTTTCTTTACCTTTAAACAACAAGTCAAGCCTCATTTGCCTGCTGTTCTGATATATGAAAATGAATTGATGTCTTTGAAAAATTCCTTATGATTAAACACCGGTGCAACACACACTGGGTGTTCATGAAGTGGAACTGTAGAAAAATGAAACATCATGGTGTTGTAAAGCTACACTAGAATGTTCTCTGTGAATAGACTGATGCTGTTAAAGCCAGTAACTATGTTTCTGTGCCCTCAGGTCACAAAAGTTGGAAAGGCCACTGACCCCAGGCCGCCTCCATCTTCTGACCACGCAAAACAAGATCTAGAACACGAGTAGCAGCTGTTGAGTGACATAGAAACGAAGAGGGTTTGGATATGCTACATGCTGTGTGACCCGAATTGCACTTAACGCTTCGATTGATTAAATCCTGGAAGCCGCTGGAGCCCGTCCGCCAAACGGAAGGTGCTCTTTCAATCACCCAGTGAATTTCGTCATGCTTTGTGTATCAAACCTCAGCCACAAGAGATACACATGGGTAGAATTACCAAGGCACCTGGGGAACCGAATTGACTCCAGTCACCCTAAATAGTTTGATTCATCATTAAAAGCACTCAAGTGAATTATGAGCAATTAAAGTCACAGAAGCACACTAGAAGAACTCTGGAAGCATGCGTACTGTCTTACATGTCGCTGCCTTCTGTAAACAACTTCTGGTCTTTGATGATGAGTTCTTGAACCCGCAAGCTTATTTTCCAGTGCCAGAGATGCGTCTGCATATGTCGCGTTTGTGGTACTAAACTTTACGTGCTTCATCTTCATTTTACCTTAATTAAAGCGTCACGTTTGGCTCTTTGCTGCCGTGGTGATAAGAGGATGAGAAATTGGGTTTCTCTCCAGCTCGGTGAGACGGCCAGACATGGATTAGAGGTGGATGACAATTAGACAATGAGATGGCATGACTTTAAGATCACAGGGCCGGTGCTAATGATGTTATTTGGCGGCAGTGACAGAGAACAACTGGTTTAGACATGATCATCTCCTAAATAAAGTCTCAGGAGGTTACAATGAAAATTGTAAAAAGCGCTATATAAATAAAGTTGAGTTGAGTTGAGTTATGCACTTTAGAGTTGTGGGTGGCATAAATTTATATTAGGTGCCAGATTAACGCGCAGGACATTTCACTGACGGAAAATTTTGACTACTTGGGCCACTTTCAAGGGTTTATTTCAGTTAAATTGCTGCCGTGTAAGTAGACAGTAGGGTAGCTTAACTTCATATATAGACCGTTTCATCAGACACGCACGCAGAGACTGCAGCTAACTTCCGTTCTGTGTTTGGCTAGTGTCTAATAATAGCTTTCCTGTATCTCAGTGGTCAGAGCATGGCATTAGCAACACCAAGGTCATGGGTACGATTGCAAAGGATTGAACATGCTTAAAAACTAAATTATATTATAATGCAATGTAACTCGCTTTGGATAAAGGCGTCTTCCAAATGCACACGTGAACATGTAACTATTTATATTTTATTTAATTTACGTTCATATCCATTTATATATTTATTTTATTAAATTAACAATTTGTTGAATTTTGTGGTATGTTCATTTTATTTAATTAACAGTTTGTTGAATAGGTCCTGTAGTTTGATCATATTTAAAGAAACCATATGGTAGATTGACATCTAGCGGTTGAGCTTGGTATCACAGTCCAAATATCGGAGAGACAAGTTCAGCCAAGTAACAGTTCATTAAGGTTTCTTTAGCTTGTTATCAGAAATAATCTACGGGCAATCTATTTTTTGTGAATGTGACCGGAAGTTATGGGCAGTCCACGAACGTGCGCACGCGCAGTAACGTTTGTTTATGTTGTCACTTTGAAACAGTCTATAGAACAGAGCTGATATGTAATGTTACGTAATTAACAATTATTGCATTAATAGCATTCTTCTTAAAATGTATGTTTTAGAGTTACAGTCATTTTGTAGTTTACACACTGTAATTGACTTGATATTATTGATTCTGACTCTTACATTTGTTACACATTATTATTACACGGCTCGTTGGAATGCTTGATTCTGATTGGCTAGCGGCTACATTTGCAGGTCTGTAATTCCCAGATAACAACCTCTCAAAACTAATAACACACGGTAACCCAGATGCAGCAAATCATTGTGACAGGTTTTTTTTGACAAATTAAACATAAATGTCTTAAAATCACATATATGACATTATATTTACAAATGATTTAACCAAACGGCCTGTCCATGACATTGGAACGTCATTTCTTACCTTAAAACCCCAAGTAAACGGCTTTTCCTCGCAGAAGGTCTGCATTCGGTAAAAAATTAGCTAATCAAATATTTCAAAATCACATTTCATGTAAGTAGCCACTTAATAAGCGGGATAATGTATAGCCGGCTGTTATCGTGAAATAAGCCCCTTCAGTGTGATATAAGATCCTCCGCTTTGCGTCGGGTTCTGATCACACTGCGAAAGCAACCGGCTGCCTGTACATTATCCCTCATTTATTATGAAATCTTGGTTTTATTCTGCCTCCTTAGGTTTTCTGTTTTGTTCCAGGTGTGCATGCGTATGAACATGATACCCATGAATACACACCTAACTGAGGCCTGCTGGCTGATTTCTTACTTGATGGAGTTTGATTGACAGCCAAAGCTCTACAGGTCTGACCATAGCAAAAACAGCTGACGCAGAAGTGCACGCGTGGAGGTGCTACATCTGGTGTAGCCTACTATTATTTTGCTGTTTCAAAGATATTTGTCTTTGTTTTATTCATATGTTGCAAAGTATAGGTACATAATGTAGGTCATATGAAGAGTTACACACAAGTGAAATCACAGCCCACATAGTTTCTCAAAGAAACAACAGAGACAGATTGTGGATGATTGTACATGCACAACAAACTAGAAGGGTACGTTTAGTTGTCTCTCAGATTTGACTGACTTGAATAATTTTACCCGTATTTTCCAAAGAAAATGAAACATTTCTGCTTACTAATGGCCAATTTGTTTGTGTTAACACATTCTTTTAAGACATTGGTATACTCTAGTGCACATACAGTAAAGCAAAAATACTAGTGAACTGTGGTAAGAATCTGGTGGCACTTCAATCTTTCTATGTCTATATAGGCATAAAGTTTACTTTAATGCTAAGTACATTGTTTTGTTAGGTTGTAGACATCTTTAGATAAATAGAAGGGGTGAAGCATTATGGCTGAGCACATACGGTATGGCTTACTGTATAAATCTTGCCATATGGTTACCTATGTAGGTCAATAAGCCCAGGTGGGTCTTTTCAACTCTGTAATGTTTCAATGCTAGAGAACAAAGACCGACTTTGTGAGTGTGAAGTATCTCCAGTCTTTTCGTGTAGCACTTTACAAGAAGTTTTAATCACTTAACACTTCTTAAAGGAATTAACGTGAAATAACAGTTTGTTCTTAAATCATGGTTAATGTTAATCTCAGGATACTTTTCTCTAATTTGACGTTATGAAAAATTGAATGTTTTAGTGAACAAAATGAAATGTACAGTGATCATCAGCATGTTTATAAATAATCACAAAGAGTAATACATGTTGTAAATGTTCTTTGTTGGTTCATGATAGCTAGCAGGGTTTCTGCAGTAACATCACAAGGTTTGCTGTTAGCATCTGTTGGCTCACTCTTAGTGACCTACATTGATGTACCTCAATAACCTGTTTCCCGAGTTGAAGGTTGACCACATGTCAGGGGTTATCTGCAGTCTCGAGACTGCCGTAACCCAAACTCATTGGTGGAGCCTTGCGGTCAATATTTCATTTTCTTCTGTACTTGTATCATTTATTTCTATCAGTGTAGACTAATAAAGGGTTAAAGGTCACTTAAGAGAGACAGCAGTTGACCACAGAGTCATTTAGCTTAGCGTTGTTTGAAGAAGTATATAACTGAATCAACATCTTTTGTTGTTCCTTTAACCCTTTAAAAGTGTTGCTTTGTGGGTAGAGCATAACGCTACCAATGTCAAGGTCACGGGTTCGATTCCCATGAAATGTAAATGCTAAGAAAATGTATACACTTGATGCACGGAAATCAATGGATTATGTAATTTCAGCTTTCATGTCAGATGTTTTTTTATGCAGGGGTGTTGCGGAGGCTTCTGAACCCTGCTGGCCTCGAAAGTTCTATAGGCAAGAATTTCCATCAGAGCAGATATGATGATTTGTAAGATTATACGCTTTCACTGAGCTAAAGATTTTAAATATTCAGATAAAGTTGAATGTATACAGTAAGTGTAGTTCATTTTGCCATTTGTCATTAAGCTTTCAACAAATGTGAAGAAATCTAATTATTCAGTGTGAAGTTATGTTATGTACTCTTTGTTATTACAGATTGTGCTGATGTGGCACATTGTAGGTGTTAATAAGAAATGTTGATGTTTCTAACACCAGAAAACAAAGCCAACGAATTACAGGACAGTGTTGCTGGAAACACCCTGAATCACTAGTTTAAAGGGATAGTTTACCCCCCCCAAAAATTCTTTCATCATTTACCCTCCCTCAATTAATTTTGTTAATTGTTCGTTAATTAACTTCATTTCTTCCGCAGAACATAAAAGGTGATATTTTGAATAAAAGCCCGAATACCGTTGGTCCCCATTGACTTCCATTGTATGGACACAAAACAAATGGAAGTCAATGGGGACCAACGCTTTTCTGTTACCAACTTTTGTGTTCTGCAGTAGAAAGAAAACAGATTTATGTAAATAACGACGATATTTTCATTTTATGGTGAACTATTTCTTTAACAGTTCCCCCCACACGAGTCCATTCACTTTTTTACTATTTGAGGTACACACATTGTTCTCTTTTATCACGCACTGTAGATGCTTGGGATTTATTATATACTATTTAAAGGCACAAGGCCGGAGAGGAAACAGTGTTTCTTGTGTCCACAATGTTTCAATCCCCAAAAAGATGGAACAAGGCTGTATCGAAGAGTCCTAGACCGTTTCGCACCACAGCATTGACGTCTTTTTAGCAAATTAAAAAATATAAAATGCATCCACGACCCATTCACAAGGTCTATTGAAATACCTCTTTAACAATCAATTTGTCTCTGTGTTCTGTATCTGGTTTGTGATGGTTAATTAAGAAAGCTTGTAGCAATCGCTTTGTTGAATTAGACCTCGACAGGCGTCTGAGGTTGTAATTGTTACTCAGCTTTCCTGTGGCTCAGTGGTAGACGCATGGGTTTGATCCCAGGGGATTGCAAATACCTATGTAAAATGTATAGGATAAAAGCAATGTAAGTCGCTTTGGATAGAAGCGTCTGCCAAATTCCTAAATGTAAATGTACGCTCAATGCTTTATGCCGGTGTAGTAGCCTTTGATTACCTCTTGCATATGCATTTCAACGTAAATTACTTTTTCGACACAGCCGGCTTTTGGTCGGGTCAGTGTAAGGGGCGTTTCATTCTGTGTGGCTGGTTGCATACTAATTCCATATCAACTTGATTTCAAAGTAATTAGAGGCTAACCGGCAGATTCATTCTTTTACTTTTCTTGCCGCTGACATTTCTTTTATTGCGCGGGGTCTCGAGGTCGCAGCGAGCCGCTGGTCGTAAGGGAAAATTGCGCGAAGGCAAATAGATGCCGCACGGCCCCCTGAAATGATAACATTTGCCTTGCATCAAATGATGTTGTAAATGAGAAGAAAATGGCCCTCTTGGCTTCAATTACTGCAAATGACAGAGGACTGCATAAAAACAAGCACCTTAAGCCATTCTTGATATGCAAACGCTGCTCGTTTGTTTGTAATGACTTCTCCTTAGACCTTAACTGCATGTAGACCACGCCAAACGGCACGGATGTGGAAATCACAGAGGTGTGAAGAACTCACTCATCATTGTCCACGTTTTCACTCCTTTTAGGTCTGGGGCATTGGGAGACTGTCATTGTCTAAAGTGCGACGCATCCTCAATGGCTCTGCGTCTGATTGGGTAATCAACATGCGTCCATTGATGAGGGCTGGATGCGTTGATGGGAAGGATGTTAAAATCAGGGGTGGCAGGTCAGCATCATTTAGAAGGCTTGACATAATGCTATAATTAAAGTAAATACAAGATTCTGTGGAAGAAAAAGCATGCTTCTGTAATTATAGCTTTGTATATTTAAGTAATATGTAATATTTTTTCATGCAACTTATAAGTCACAAATATTAAGTTCGTTATATTTATCTATGTCAAAATTAAATAACCAATGTGAAATGATGGGCAAGCATTAAAATATAACACAATTGCCCGCTTTCAGAGAAACGTTTTGAGCTTAAGTGAGGAATAGAAGTTAGTTGAATAAAGATATTTGTGTCGCTTTAATAAAAATTCCTCATAAGCATACATTAATCTTGTGCACCATAAGACAAAACACTGGCACTGGTATATATTAAGATACTTCTGGGCAAGTTATATTGAGTTAAGAAAGGTCATACATTCATTTTAGTTTGGGAATAAGCCTTGTCTGTGAAACCGGGCCAATTGGATGCAATACAGTGGGGTTTTTGGGACTTTTAATATTTAATATAATGGGTCAAACTTCCTCGTTTTTTTAACTTGTTCAATGACATTTTCTAAAACTATTTTTTTGTATGAGGAGAATATTTTCCTCACAGCAGGACGTAGCGTTAACTTTCACAAGGAAGAACAACTTGAACAGTGCTCAATCTACACAGTAGATTGGTTGAGATTTTACCTGTTGTTGTTGAGTGAGTAGCTTGAGAACTGTGAGTCTGACTCAGATCAACTCTCCATCAACCTCCCATCCACTGTTGAGATGATGCCACTCTGATGGTTTGTATGCTAGTGTGTTCCAACTAATGGCTACATCTGTCAGAAGCAGGGACGTAAGGCCAGGTTTTACCTGTCACTCCAAAAACTGAGCACAAGCCAAACAAACAGCTTTTTTTCCATCTGTCACATCTCCTCTGACTGTGCGCCGTCGGCACAGTTCAACTATTGGTCAACACCTTTTTACACCTGGCATGGGGGGTGGCGGGGTAGTGATGGAGGGATGCCAGATTGCTTTTCCCACAGGTGGCAGGGCAGCAGACAAGTTTCTTATCCTATCTGCTCACTTGATGTTCAAGGGGGGATACAATTTGTCATGAACTTGAAAGTGAGAATGAATGCTTTGATTCTGTGCCAGTATTTTAGTGCGGTAATTTATTAATTTGAAGTATGAAAAATAGAGGGTAAGAGTGCAGTTTTAATCTATTTGATGGTTGGAATAATTTGGATTGAAACGAAGCTGCATGGATATAATGATTTTTAACAGCTTGGTATCATGTCATGCTTTGCGAAATGTTTCGTTTCAATGATCATATATGTTGGGTATAATAAAAAGCAGTTCTCATTTGAAATGGAGTCACATGGAAGTGTTGTTTAACAGCTATGGCATTAGAGCACAGGTGTATGTGAATATGTGAGCTAGAGAGGGTTATGAATCACCCATGAGCGCAGGCACTTGAATATTCATGCTGCTCATACCTGTACACATCATCAAGACATATTTATGGTTTGCAAATTGGCTAAGATCCCCTTGACTTGGTTTTGGGTATAAACATCAAGGCTTCGCTGCTAATTCAATGTAATTGAGAGTAAAGCTGATTAAATGCACAATAAGTATACCTGTGTGTGTATATTTGCATAGAAGTTGTTGCTGCTACTTAAAGTAGAAATACAAGTCAATAATTGGTTTAATACCCTGCAGCGCAAACAATGCAAACTTGTTTTCCTAGAGTCACATCCTTTACAATGTAGTGAAATATGAGGTCGAAATCAATAATTCTGATCATTTACATGCTGAAGGTGTAGTTCTGTCTCTGCCTGAGGGAAGAGGATTAGTATGTCAGTTGCTTTAAAGTGTTTGACTTGACCACAGGTACACAGTAGATGCACACACTTTTTATTTTAAGTATGTACATCTAATGAAGCATGTCATGTCCATATACACAAATCTACATTTTATCTTTTATTCCCTTTTAGTACACACACATCTTGGAGATGTTTGTCTGATGTGTGCATTTTCATCTGCATGATGTGTGCATTTTCATCTGCAAGATGTGTTTTTTCAGTGTTTGCTCATCTGGAGTACGTCTCTTATTTTTATAATTACTACTAATTACTACAAACGTTATTCACAACTCCAGTTTAATGTTGTGGAAGTTGCGTGGGGTCTTTTGTGTGTACACTACTTTTAAATGCCCAGACTGTGAGGGTGAGCGTTTGTGTATTTTTGTTACTTCACTGTTTAGATCTATAATTATCAATGAGATTGCATTTAACCATGAGGACGAATTAAAACAACAGCCAAGAGAGGCACTTCATAGCCCATTACAAAGGTACATAATTGTTCATTACACATCAGTGCTTCGTGTTAATGGCAATTTTACTCCATTTATTCCTCTTAAATTTAAAATTAAGATCTTGTTTGGTCTTTTTTTATTTCTTATAATATGCAGTATACATATACCGAAGAGCCGAATAGTAGCTCACCTTAATTGAGTGGTAAAAACAAGGTTAAGCACCAGAGGAACAGGGATTTTCATTCCACTGCTGCTGGAAGCTGCTTTTAAATGTGAAATAAATTACTTTGGCTCTTCAGGAGCATGGAGGACAATGACTGTAAAAACCTTGCCTTGTCAAACTGTTCTAAAATCAAGGTCTGGGACAGTACATCCTACTCTTGGGGGTTTCTCTGAAAAATGCTTCATTCAGTATGTTAGTCAGCACTTTGATCAAATCCCACATTTTTTATTTGTTTCTGCTTTGTTCCATCACTTGTTTCTCTCAGGTTTGTTTACTCAGTTTTTATCACCTTAGTGAAGCTAAATAAGGTTTCCAGCAGATGTGTTTGCCTGTAAATGGAAGCAGACTTTTCAACAAATACCAAAGCGCTTGGAGGCACAGTGCCTACTAACAAAGCCATTGAATTGAGCTGTGAGTATGGCATAATTTGCATTATGAAAACTATCTAGAGATTCATTTGACGTCAACCTAGCCGATGTAGCAACACTGGTTCAACTAAAAGCATGAGTTTGATGCGAGACTGTTTGTTTGCCAACCAACACGTTTTTGGTATTGCAGAATTAACAAAGTTTCGGTCAAAGTATTGCACATGACAGGTTTTTTAATGTGTACTGGCCAGTTGAAAATAACAAATGGGGTGTTGTGTGGTGAAGCGAGACTTATAGTAAATATTCCAGTTCATCCATAACATGTTCAGTGAGGTTCATGTTCGGGCGTTAAGAAGGCTAGTCAAGGACTTTCACGCCAGACTTTGTATTAAGTGGCCTGGCCAAACCCATTCTTAGAGGGCTCTTAAAATGTGTTGGGGCATGTAGTGAATTTTAAAATACGCATTATATGATGTCAGCTGTGCTCAGTTGTATTTCTGGAGATTAACCATCCTTCAGAGCTTATATCCTGCACATTTATGTGTTTTCTACAGAGTCCAAAGACCTTGATTAACAGTCTCAAGAGTGTTTGATTGGAGTGCTGTTATTTTAAATATTCTGCGTGTAGTTATCACAGTTTCAGGGTCATAGCCTTTGTTGATATCTTTAAGATTCTGTAGAGACACGCTTTAAAACTACAGCAGTTTTATGCTTATTGCACATTAATGACTAATTGACCAAAGTCTTTGTTCGTGTGTATGCGACCATGCGGTCCTGGTAATGCCTACAATGTGGGGTCCAAATGTTCCCACAAACGTAATAATACCATTTATGTTTGTGGATACATTTTTTTTTTTTTTGGTGATGAAGGAGGAAAACAGCTGATAAATCAAATTAAATGAAAGTACAGATGCACCGAAATTAAATTTCTCCACCAATGGTTATGTCCGATTGTTTAGAGTGAGACCCGCCGATACAGTTTCCGAAGATTTATATTTCTTATTTTTCTGAACATTATTAATTACCATAATTCCTTTAATATCGAACATCGAACTAGTGATTTTAAAAACATTTTCTATATACAGAGCACAAATTCATTGCATTGTCTTCTTTTGATTGACAGGCTATACTGTATTGTCCATGATCATCGGCTGTTTTTTAAATGTTGGTGTTGAAAAATGATTTTATCTGGATGACATAGGTTTATCTATAATGGAAAGTCCCCATAAAACATGAAAACCCAACATGTGTGTGTTTGTGCGTATAACTACATGTTTAACACATGAAACAAGTATCTTTTGTTTGATGGTTGGTCACTTGCTCTTAGACGCTTCCATATTTCGCTTGGATTCCGAACTTGGAGGGTTCTGGGAAGTGATGTTACTTTGATGTGATATACTTAACCTGATTTCTTCCTCATTGGAGAGTTACATTCCTAAAATCATGAGAGCTCATGTTTTATATGTCATATCTCCGGGCATCAACCATCATTTGAGAAACCAAAGTCACTTTTGCCTTGATCTCCGATCAAGCATTAAGATGAAAAGAAGCATGGGGGCATCAAGGACTGTGACCGTGTTGAAGGGGTTAATTCGACATGAATGTCTCAATATGCTATCATTTCTTCTTTTCTGTTCCTTTGTCATAATATCCAGAGGCTTTTTCAAAAGCCAACGAATATTCCCTGCTTGTTCCTTTGGTGACACAAGATCATTAAAAGAGATATGTTGCCATGCTTTTATCATGGGTGCAGGGTGTTCTGGGACAGAACTGCATGGTGCCCCCTTAAGGCGTGTCACTGTGACATCACTGCGTTCCCTAATTTTACCGCCTCTGTGCAGAGTGCATTATGACCTACACCTTAGTTTAGTTTGTTTGCACTGAATCTTTGATTTGAGAGAGTTCGAGGACAAAAATTAAAGGGATGGTTCACCCCCCAAAAAAATGGTCATCATTTAATCGCCCTTATGTCATCATTCAACTGACACTGACACAAAACTCTGTGGTTTTGTGTCAGTACAATGGAAAACAATGGGGGCCACATTCTTCTAAATAACTTATTTTTGTGATTTCCAGTAGATCATACACGTTTCGAATGACATGGTGGTGAGTACAGAGGAAAGGATTTTATTTTGGGGAGCCTATCCCTTAAGGCAAAAATGTTGCTTTGAAGCAAATATTTCAAATGTAAAAAATAATAAATCTCATTTATAAGCATTCAGTACTTCCGATTTGTAAAAATGTCTTTTCTTATCCCTGTATTAATGTTGGATTATGTGCAAGGCTGGTTTGCAGAGTGTACGTTCCAGAGTTAATGAATATCAGTAGCCTCAATGGATTAACGCCTTCTATCTACACTCATTTGTAATGGAATTCCAAACTTGACTTCATTAAAAATAAATAAATACAAAAATAAATCCATGAAGAAATTTAGAAAGCAATTTATTATTTTATTTCCTTACTTATGTGTAATTTTTTCACGTTTTTTTATTTATTTCCACTTTTATTTATTTCCACATATATTTATGTATATATGTATTTATTCCTACATTTATTTATTTTCACATTTATTTATTTTGGGGTTTCTTTATCTGTATGCTAATGGATGGGGCGTGTGTCACCTCAGACATTAGCAATCGATCTCAGAGCGGCAGTGCTTGTGGTGTGACCAAATGAAACGAGGTTGACTAAGTTGCATAGAGAAGGCTAGTCATTAAATATCACCCTAACTGTATGTAGATGGGGTTACCACACATAGCCAACATACTCTTTATTAGGGACATGGCCGTAAAACATTATCCGATCGAGATTTCTAAAATGTCTCGACGAGACTTTCAAAAAAAAATAGACAAACAACTCAAGCTCTTATCAGCTACATTTACATTAAATGTGATTACTAGTGGATAATTTCACGCACTTCCATGTCCAAGTTTATTCTTACAAGTGTCTCATACCAGACATGTTGGTGAGCCGTTTCTGTTCATGTGTGCCAAGACATTTTTGAAATCTCGACCGGATAATGCTTTACGGCCATGTCTACTTACAGTTTGGGTGATATTAAATGACTAGATTGCCTTCTCTATGCAACTTTGTGAACCTCGTTTCGTTTAGTCACACCACAAGACGTCTCTGTGGCCTCAAAGGTTCAGCACCGCCACTCTGAGATCAATTACTAATGTCTAAGGTGACACACGCCCCCATCCATTAGCATACAGACATAGAAATACATAAATAAATAAAAGTTTAAATAAATAAAGTTGAAAATAAATAAGTTTAGGAATAAATACAAGTATAATTGTGGAAAAAAATAAAAGTGGAAATAAATAAATGTAGAAATAATTAAATGAAAAAATTAATAAAGGTGATTTTTTTTTAATTACACACAAATAAGGAAATATAAGTATAAACACTCATTCATTTTTGCTTTTTAAAATTTCTTCATGAATTTATTTATGTATTCATTTATTTTTAATGAAGTCAGGTTTGGAATTCCATAATTTTAGATTAGATTAGATTAGATTCAACTTTATTGTCATTACACATATACAAGTACAGTGTAACGAAATGTAGTTTATGTCTAACCAGAAGTGCAATTAGCAAGTGCGGGATATACAGTGTGAATAAATACAGAATACAATATTAGGAAAATACTATACAATGGGCATGTACTATGAAAATATGACAGTCGGTATGTACTATGAACAATATAAACAGAAGGCTATATACTGTGAACATTAATGTACAGGTGGTTATGAACAGATAACAATATAGACTATACAATAGTGCAAGTGACTTGAGTGTGCATTAGTTACAGACATTAGCTATTAAAGTTACAGTGCAGTAGATGAGTTGATGCGGTTATTAAAGGTACAGTGCAGTACATGAGTTAATGCAGTTATTGAAGTTATAGTGCATTACATGAGTAGATGCAGTTATACATTTACAGTGCAGTAGATGAGTTAGTGCAGTTATTGAAGTTACAGTGCAGTAGATGAGTTAATGCAGTTATTGAAGTTACAGTGCAGTAGATGCGTTAATGCAGTTATTGAAGTTACAGTGCAGTAGATGCGTTAATGCAGTTATTAAGGTCACAGTGCAGTAGATGAGTTAGTGCAGTTATTGAAGTTACAGTGCAGTAGATGCGTTAATGCAGTTATTAAGGTCACAGTGCAGTAGATGAGTTAGTGCAGTTATTGAAGTTACAGTGCAGTAGATGAGTTAGTGCAGTTATTGAAGTTACAGTGCAGTAGATGCGTTAATGCAGTTATTGAAGTTACAGTGCAGTAGATGAGTTAATGCAGTTATTAAGGTCACAGTGCAGTAGATGAGTTAGTGCAGTTATTGAAGTTACAGTGCAGTAGATGAGTTAGTGCAGTTATTGAAGTTACAGTGCAGTAGATGAGTTAATGCAGTTATTGAAGTTACAGTGCAGTAGATGCGTTAATGCGGTTATTAAGGTCACAGTGCAGTAGATGAGTTAATGCAGTTATTGAAGTTGTAGGTCCTGGTGCATTATTATTATCAATGACAAACTCTCTGGATTTTGGAACTCTCTGGATCCGATAATCAGGCATATTTGCAAACACATTAGCGTTGCAATTTCAGCAAATACAAATATAAATAAATAAAGAACGAAATTGCATGCATATTCATAATACAGGTGTTCGGTTAAAGCGCCTGTCCCCTGTGGTTCACACTACGCTGACATCGGCTTTCCAGCTGTTCGCAGAAGTGAAAGGCCCGACCATCACGCTGACTTTCAAAGCTTTAAAAGGCAATAGCGTTTTATATTTATTTATTTTTGGCCTTTCATGACTGACATGAATAAAAAACGCCTGTGTTTACGGCGAACATACTTCGTGGTCGATGGAGTCAGGGAGGAGAAGAAAACGCTATGATTTAATATACTAATTATCTCTGTCAGCTAATTAGAATTTAGCATTTTGGCCGTGTAAATAGAGACAGACATGGCACCTCTGCTGCTGTAGGGGAAGGTTCACACGTCAAGCTGAGAGCGTCGCCATTCACATGCGGGCTTCAGCCTCATTAATTACACTCACTAAGAGTTGAGAAGCGGTGCTAATGACTCTGAGTGGCAGCGAATGAAATGAAGTACACAAGCCAGCTTCCCTTTTATTCCTAAGAGGTCTTTGTTCATTGAAAAACGTTAAATCTAATGGATTTCAGTACTGGGTGCTGGTATTGTCGTGTGAGAGAGAGAGTTGATGTTTCATATTCTTTTGACGTGTTTTGCATCAAGTGCAGCCGGTTTGCAATCATTCCTTATTAGAATAATAATACATGTCAAAATAAGGTTCATTTTAAATTATATCAATATGATTATTGTATTTATCCTGGTTGTCCTGGTATGATCATTTTTTCAATTTTTTATATTATGATGTGCTGTATTCAGAGCGTTTGATATCACCAGTCTGGGCTTTACTCAACTCAACTCAACTTTATTTATATAGTCCTTTTTACAATTTTCATTGTTACAAAGCAGCTGTACATGAGACATATTGACTTCAAGTAAAACAACTAAAGTCATTTACCTGTAAAAACAAGAAAAAGGTGAAAACACAAAAGACAGCATACAAATGCTACACACACACAATATTCATACATACTTACACATTGACATACACTCGCAAACAGTACAGTGAAAGCACACATTTAAGATAAATTCCTATATGCAATATTAATTATGTAAAACTTCTGATTCTTTAGCGACTGATTTATTTTTAAGGGTCAGTGACCATATGTCTGTGTTTGGCTTTGAATGTATAGCTGATACTGTGAGAAATCTTAAGGTGTTAACAGAGTCTTTCTGGAGCAAAACATGAGTAACTGCACAAACAAGACACTTTCCCGTAACACTCAAATTCATTCTCTTTTTACAGAATGCCGTCTTCCGGCATATTAATGCATATTTTTCTAATTAATTGTTTGTCTGTATTCATATACACAGCTTATTAGCATAAAATAGCTTTCCCTTTTTTTTTTTTGAGCTGTGATTATTAGACGTCACCTCAATAATCAGAGTTTGGCTGTTCGCTACATGCTACAATTAGTTATCACTATAATGACTATATTTCCCTTTGGAAATAGATTTTGGTTTTTACCCAAAATCAATGGCGCTGTCTGTTTAACAGTAATTTGTCCCTTTTGTTACGAGGCAACACTCACAGTGGCATGAATTGTACCCTTGTAGGATGATCTCTTGTAATCTTTTGGAATGTGTGGTTGTTTTACAATAAAGCTAATTTAGACCAGTTGAATTTATTGTTATCTGCAATGGTTTGATTAAAAATAGGATACTTGGATTGATTTGCTGCCGCAATATTTTTGTTGAACACACTTCATTGATTGTGAGCCGAGGCAGGAAAGAAGATTGACATCTAAAGAGGCAACTCAAGTTGAAATGATTTTTCTGTTTTAATGTTTGATTTCAACTTGAACAGTGGAGATTGGAATGTTTGTATAAAAGGAGTGTCAAAATGTTATGTTATGTGTCATTTCGTAATGTGGTTTTAAGACCTCATACCCACAGGATTTATTTTGTCAACGGAGTTTGAGAACTTCTCAGTAGTGAGGGATTTTAAGCAGTCCATCATTGTTTTATATTCATTGTTTTTTTTCTTTCTTATATTCTAGCGTTTTGAGTATAAGGAAATTATAAATCCAAATGTAAATGTATTATTATTATTTTATAAAAATGCATGTTATTATAAACTTGCTCTGTTCTGTACGATCGGTCATGTCATGCTTTTGCCAATTGAATCACAGGTTAGGCATTTTCAACCATCAGAACAGGGCAAATAAAATGTTGACTGAGGTCTATACCCTTGCGACCCCACGAAAAGTTTCAACTTTGGCAATGCACTTTTGTAAGTGTTTCAATCATTTTGATTCCTCCAGGCAGCATTTCACTGAGTTTTTTGCAAATTTGTCCTAGGCAGGGGAAGAAAGACTGAGTACTGTTTCACATGTCAAGTACTTTGAGATCTCTGAGGGCCAAATACTCTTTTGGTGTTGCTCTTCAGGTCCACTGAAGAGACGAGCCCCAGCTGATACCTCTGGCCCTCAATGTGACTTACTGACCTGTGAGGACCAATGCCATTCTTTCCCTTTCTCTGTGTCTACCTTTCCTTCCTCCACTGCGTACATAATACCTTTAAACAGTTCTACTCATTGGGAGCTATCTTTAAAGTTCAACCTTTCATCCTTTTACCATATGATGCTCGCTGTTTGACGCTTTAAATGTCTTATTTAAGATAAAATGCAAATGTAGTGAAAAGCAAGAGTGGTCGAACATGTGTGGGTGATAACTTGTTATGTACAGTTGTGTTCAAAATTATTCAACCCCCAATGCTGTAAATGGTTTTAGGGAATTTAGTGTACATTTGTAATTGTATTCAGAATGAAATCCTAGAAGGACTTCTTAAAGAACCATATGCAACTAAAATGACATCAATTAGTTTTGTAATACAGTAGTAAATGTTTCTTTTGTGAATTCTTCATTGACATAATTATTCAACCCCTTAAAGACTACCACTGTGAAGAACAGAGGTTCAATGAAGTGTTTTCAATCAGGTATTGAAAACACCTGTGGATATCAGGGAGCAGCAATAAAGCCTAATAAGCACCAATTAGGCAGCTTTAAAATAACTGTGATACTCAGCTCCTTCTAGACATTTACTGGTGTGGTTAGAAACATGGTGAGGTCAAGAGAATGGTCCAGGAAGACAAGAGAACAGGTGATTACTCTTCACAGGAAGGGCAATGGCTATAAGAAGATTGCAAAGATGTTAAACATACCAAGAGACACCATAGGAAGCATCATTCGCAAATTCAAGGCAAAGGGCACTGTTGAAACGCTACCTGGTCGTGGCAGAAAGAAGATGCTGACTTCGACTGCTGTGCGCTACCTGAAGCGTAGAGTGGAGAAAAGTCCCCGTGTGACTGCTGAGGAACTGAGAAAAGATTTGTCAGATGTGGGTAATGAAGTTTCTGCTCAGACAATGCGGCGCACCCTGCGTATTGAAGGCCTCCATGCCAGAACTCCCAGGCGCACCCCCTTGCTGTCCCCAAAGAATAAGAAGAGTCGACTGCAGTATGCCAAAAGTCATGTGGACAAACCACAGGAGTTTTGGGATAGTGTTCTGTGGACTGATGAAACAAAATTAGAACTGTTTGGGCCCATGGATCAACGCTATGTTTGAACAAGGCCTATGAAGAAAAGAACACCTTGCCTACTGTGAAGCATGGCGGGGGGTCAATCATGCTTTGGGGCTGTTTTGCTTCTGCAGGTACTGGGAAGCTTCAGCGTGTGCAAGGTACCATGAATTCTCTTCAGTACCAGGAGATATTGGATGACAATGTGATGCAGTCCGTAACAAACCTGAGGCTTGGAAGACGTTGGACCTTTCAACAGGACAATGATCCCAAGCATACCTCCAAGTCCACTAGAGCATGATTGCAGATTAAAGGCTGGAACATTTTGAAGTGGCCATCGCAGTCACCAGACTTAAATCCGATTGAGAACCTCTGGTGGGACTTAAAGAAAGCAGTTGCAGTGCGCAAGCCTAAGAATGTGACTGAACTGGAGGCTTTTGCCCATGATGAATGGGCGAAGATACCTGTAGATCGCTGCAAGAGACTTGTGTCAAGCTATGCTTCACGTTTAAAAGCTGTTATAACTGTAAAAGGATGTTGTACTAAGTACTAAGATTGAATGTCACTTGGGGGTTGAATAAAACTGATAATGATGTGAGCTCAGAAAAGACATTTGTGGTTATTTCATTATAAATGTTATGTTATATTTGTCTGACCTACACGTGCCTCTTTGATTTAATTGTAAGCAGGATGACTGAATGATCATAATCAATGTCAAACTGACCAAAACAATCAATTTCAGTGGGGGTTGAATAATTTTGAACACAACTCTAAAATGTTCATCTGGAGAGAGTTTTAATTTGACAATATTTAATGGAAACTTTAAGGATCTATTGATAGAAATGCAGTATAATAAACACAACTATGTCTTCAGAGGTGTATAAAGACCTTACATAATGAAGTGATATGTTTTTCTTACCTGAGAAGGAGCTGCATGCAGTAGGTGAACAATGTCAAAAATATGATTAGAACTTTTTTAATGCTATAATTTAGCCAAATTTGGCAAGTTGGCTAATTACTAGTTTTAGGTGATGCAGGACTCTGTATGATTTTCCATTAAAGCCTATTTTAGGCAGAATGGTCATGCTATTGATTTAAAAAAGTCAGAGGTGATTAAAATAATAATTATAAGTATTTTATTTTTATTTTTTTTCATCTATTTTTTATTGTGAATTGTGCACATTCATTTGAACCTTAGATTGAGTTAACATTTATTAATTCAATATTCTTATTTGATCACATTTTCAAACAGCAAATAAGCATTTTTATTGTACCACAACACCGTCTCACAGGAATTCGAGAGATTGTCTCGAACTCTATTAATTTGTGTTTACTGACACGAATTACCCCCTTTTTTCGTGTCAATCAGCACAACTTTTTTCTTGTAACCCAGCACGACTTTCAATCTAATGTATTTTAATATGCGAGATCTTTCATATGTATAAATATACATCAACGCAATCTGATGGGAATTCAAATCTGTTTTATAAGGTGGCTCTTTCGTGTAAATTCCTATTTCCTACGATCTCATTGGTATGTTTTGTTATGAGTAGACTTTAAACCTGTCACATTAGGTTTAGGGACAGAGATCATTGTTTGCCACCTCGTGAAACGGGTGTTTTTAGCTAAATTAGCCTTTGTGGCTATGATTTAAGGGTTTGGGGTTAAGTAAGGTGACGGTTAGCCACATCCTAAAATATGAAGGACTTCTTTTGGAATCAGGTTATACATATATAAATGTAAATATACACAGAGTCTTTGTATTGAAATTCCTGCTGGGTGACACGAAAAAAAAGGTTGTGCTGAGTGACACGAATGTGTATGAACACAAATTAAAAAATCTGACTTTGTGCTAATCTCAGTACAGTTTTGTGTTTAAATCTGGAACATTGTTAATTTCGTGTTTTGCACATTTCCTATCAATGTCCTCAACATTTAACTTATGTTTGAGAATCTTAAGGCAGGAAAATCCATTGTTAAGAACGGCTTTTCTTACAGGGCTCTTAATGGAGGATTAGAAGAATCATCTGGCCAAAGCAGTCATTTGAATTTAATCCACTTTGTAGGATTGCCTTTTTATTGTCATAACCTGACAGACTTGAACAATATTGCTCAAATATAAATATATACGCTAAATAAGCCATAGAAAATGTAAATACATCAACCTGGTGTATCCAGTCATGTTCAATTTCAATCACTATGTAAACATAATAAAAACGGACAATTGCGCTAAAACAGCTGTTGATGCCATAGGAAATTTCACTTTTATATATCATGAATAAAGGAGATATTCACCGACGGAAAATAAGCAGATAAATACCATTATTTTGTTCATTTAAATCCTCTCTGCCCTCTCTTGCTTGATAAAATGAATTGGAGCATTATAGCTCTGCAGAGAATTCATTGGCCTGGCCTTCAAAGAAAACTCCTTCATTCCAGTTCAGCTTCTGCCAGATATTTAGCCCTTTAACCTTTTCCTGATTGGAGCGGAGTGCTGGCCCACCGTAAAAACACCATAGCAAAGTTATCTTCCCTCTGCACGTAGGTGCTAAATGAAATGGCCAAAATGACTCCATTTAATAGGTGGTTGGGCAGCTATTATAATGCACTCTAATGCTACGAATGAATGCCGGTTTAGACAAAGTGGACAGAAAAGTGGAAAGAAAAGGAAATTAGATTGCATTAGGAGATGTCTGGTGTTGTTTCGAAAGCATATGAAAGTCTAAGAATTGCACTCCTTTATTGGATTGAGAATAGAAAACCAAACATTTTCTTGACGTTATCATGTTTTCATAACCTCTTTTACTGTGTTTCTAGCCAGGTGGCTAAACTCTTCGTTTTAATTCTTCATCGACAACATGATCTTTTGGTACATGGACATGCTTGTTGTCATGATGAGTATGGCGATTCAGTTGTTTCTGTGCATGCTTGTTGTTTTAATGTGCTTCAAACTACTCCGACAGCTTCACTTTGAACTGGTGTAGAGATGTCATGCTTCATCTTATGAGTCATTTTATTCTGGCATATTCTGATACCACAGTGTCACATCTAATGAGTTTCATACAAATTTGCTTAGAAATTAGATTGAATAACCTTGTCATTCTGAAAAAAGCGAAAGGGATTTTTTTACATTACGTTTACCCAGCTTCCCGAAGCATCTTTACTAGAGCAAGCATGTGACCACATATACTTGTTCATTTGAACAATTACGTGTGAATATCTCCATAGAGAGAGCTGCTCTGTCAGAGAAAAATCAAGAGTGCTTTTCTTGCTATAAACATACAAAAAGATAGAATGACAGCGATGAGCTTCCCGAGGGATACAACCGTGCATAATTTGTGATGAGACTGGCATAAAATGTCTTTTTAAATGTGTCAGAATTGGACAAATATCCGTAAATGCCTTGCAGTGTTTTACATTCTGTAATGAAATGTGGTTTTCATTCGAAAAAAAATTACCCGCTTTGCAAGAAAATGAAAGCTCTCCCATTTATTAATTAAAATACACTTGGTGATAAAGAATGTGGTTTGGCAAGATGGAGCATTCTTGTCATTAATTTGAAAGTTTTGATTGTCCGTGAGCCTACAAGAAGTTTTGTGTGAATTTTATATTTGAAATAAAGCAATAGACTGTTTTACACCATTTCTTGCATAACAAACATGAAAATGTTATTATTTGGTCATTTAAAGGTACAGTTCACCCAACAATGAAACATCTGTCAGCATTCACTCATCCTCTTGTCATTTCAAATCTGTATGACTTACTTTCATCATCAGAACACAAAAGAAGATATTTTGAAGAAAGTTGGTAACCGAACATTGCTGGCATCCATTCAATTCTATTGTATGGACACAAAACATATGCAAGTGAATGGGTACCACTGACCAACATTTTCAAAATATCTTCTATTGTGTTTTTTGTGTTAGGAAAGAACATAACGGAATAATTTTTGTATTAGCATCACAATTGGACCTTACTATATAGATATGCTTTAATGCATTGAGGTCATGTCCTAGACAAAGCAAAAGCAGTACATCTTCCCATAAACCCATAAATCTACGAGATCAGCTTAGTGCAACTCAGAAAACACAGATCCAAATAAAGATTTCATGTCAAACGGGTTTTGCTGATTTCAGGAATGATGCAAGAATGATTTTATTCTTGAAAAAGGCGAAATGTCTCGGTCTGTTCTATAGTAAAACCAGCTACCAAATTGTTAAAACAAATGTCATGAACTACGCTAAATTTTAGGTCATGTCTATTTTCTCTCACAGCGTTCGACTATGGTGATTTTATTCCTATTGTTGTTAACTTGGATGTCTTTTATCACTGCCTCTAAAAATACCCAAACCTCTAAAAGAAAAAGTAGAAGCCAGTGTAGCCAAATGTTTTCTGCTGATATGTAAGATTAAAATAATACCCACTTTTCTATTGTAAGTGTGTCTGTGACGTACGTATGGGTTTTAAGACCCCATTCCATGAACACACCGCGTGTGTGAGGCCGAGAGAGGATAAAAAAAAAGAAAAAGAAAACTTGTACAGAGTGATTCCCATCACAAGTTGAATGTGACTTTTTTCCCCTCTTCCTCACACGGTGCTCTTCAGAGAGGATTATTTGTGACACGAGGGCTCTCTTTCCACAGAGGCTGGCTCTCATTAGATAGGGACCTTGAGTACGTAACCATGGAGAAGCTGGGACTGGGTCTGACCGGTCTCTGCTCCTGGGACAGGTTATGAATTGCCTTGTTTGAGACAACCGGTTACCCAGGCAACGCATCGACCAGTTTCACACCGTGTAAAGAAAAAAATTGAAAAGAACTGAGATATTTAGGTGTCAACATGTTAGGATGAGGTTTGTCTACATCAGCAATGTGTTTAAATGGTTGAGAACGATGTGTCATTAATATTTTTTATGGTTTTAATATCACTAACCATGTAACTTGATCTCTTAACTCCAAAAGCATCATTAGCCAACTGTTGTTATCATTAGTTCTGTCGTTCCAGCATAGTTCAATGATTTAAGGGGCCGTTCGAGACCGTTTTCAACTGAAAACGCAAAAAAACGTGTGCATGTTGGTCGTTCGTTTAGACGGAAACCGCGTTTTGGGGGACTGAAAATGCAAACTTTTTAAGACGGTCTCAAGGTGCAACTTTTTGAAAATTTTGTTTCCATGTAAACTGTAAGAGGGAACTTTCCGATGACGTCATGCGACGGTGTAGTACTTTCGCTTGGTCGCGCAAATATAGCCAAAACAATGTGTATGTGTATGATAATTTTTTCATCTTGAAAACGTGGCCTAGTGTTTACTAAAAGCAACGTTCCAACGATCAATTGCAAGGAGCATCGCTAAGTTGCGTGGTTTGAAACTACTACATTCCTTATTATTATGAAATGCAGACTTACATGCATCAAGCTTTTGATCAAAGCAAGCAAGCAACTTGCAGTGCATTCCATATCCATCATTCTAAATATATACAAATTCCATTTAACATCTTTTTGTTTGTCTAGAAAATAGAAGCACTTTAGGACCCTGGGGAATCCCTGGGCCGTATGACGAAGGAGGACACATATATTTTTAATAAAAAAAAATACAAATCTTTAGCAAAAGAGGGGGAATTGAAAAGGAGTCGATTCTTTCTATTTCAGAACCAGGAATCGGAAATGATTCCAAAAAGTTCAGAGTCAAACAGCCCTATTTGGGAGGGCTCTTCCCTTACACTACCCAAACAGCCATTCGGCAGTCTATGACACCGAAAGTTTGTTTCATGTTTCTTGCATTAAAAACATCTTAGAAGTGACTATAGAGAATGGTGACAGATTTCAGGTTATGTCAAATGCTTTGATAAACAGGAAATGAAAAAGACACTGAAAAAAGTTTTGTGAAATCCCCACACAGACCTTTAGGTAAACAGCCAGGTTGAAACTTTTCCCTTGTAATAAAATGTGCATTAGTGAATGTAACACACTTCATCTGCTATAAATCATGACAAATACTACAGCTACCACTACAATAAAACTCCAGCTTATGTTCTCATTGCAGAGAGGAGTCTCTTTTATGGTTTTAAAGTAGGTGAGAGGCCTCTAGTGTTTTTAGAAAAGCAGTCAATATTGTCCCTACATGACAAACAATGAATCAAGCCATCTGTCGTGTGTGCCATCGATGCTTAACCAATGCACTTCCACATGCTGGGTTCGTGTTGCAGTTAGGCAATGGAATTATTTTCTGTATGCTTGCGGCCTCATATATGCTTGGCCGGACCCCTCCGAATGATGGGTAAAGATAACCCAAATGGGCTTTATTTGTAGAAACTTGGAGTCAGACATACGTGCATGCTGTGTGGATCTAAATGGGAAATTTGGAGTACAGCACATGTTTTTTGCTGAATTACAATGGAACCTTGCTCGCTCTGTCTCTTTCTCGTGTAATGATGATGGATTGGATAAAAGGACAAAACAATGGTAGCGGTATTCAACAGCACTGGTATGTGTTACATTTTTGCTCCAGAATGAGAACAGGCCGTTTTTAGAATTTCTTTTTCTTGTCCATGTTTCTGAATGAGTAATTGTTTTAAAATATTCTTGCTTTTGTAGTTCAGTTGTATTTTAAGTAATGAGACAGAAATAAAACAATATAATTTAATTTAATTAATATAGGCCAAAGTCCATCAGAATGATGGTTCCAGCTGGAGACTTCTGATAATATATTTTCATACTACAGAGTGAATAATTGACGAAAGAACTAATGAAAACTGACAGATAGAGGCCTGAAGGACAGAGTTTTTTTTTTAGGGGGATGGATTTGGCACTTGACATATTTAGTGTCCTCATCTGCTTTTGAACACACTAAGCACGACAGAAGGATGATAAAGTGCAAAGCGTTCATGTTTTCCAAACACTAAAAGCATCAGGTTGTTGCAAAAGGTTAGCAAATAGTTTTCGCCAGTTGCATCGCAAACAAACTTTAAGAATGCAATCTCTTGCATTGCTTTTTTTTAAATTTCATACTGTATTAAAAAGTAGTGTTAAAATAACTCTGTAGATTTTAAAATGAATTTAATTTCCAACATATACAATATGTGCACAAATAGTCTTCTGTTTCTACATTCACGTACCTTGTCCATGCATGGTTTCCTGGTTAGTTGAATCCATGAATCAGTGCTTCAGGAGGGCTGTGCACTCCTATTTTGTCATTACAGGTTCCTTTCAACGCTGCCTACTGATGTTAATGTGTTTAATGGGGGATGCAAGTTACATATAACAAGATACATGTGATTCTTAGTTTCCCAAATTGTCTGGAAATTTGTAACTTTTTGTGAACTTTCTTCGTAAGGTGAAACTATCATAGTTTTCCTTTCATGCTAGGAGGCATGCAACTCATACCTGGTGAGAAGAGTTGCCGTTTACTCGTCCTTCAGATGTCTCGCTGCCACATACGCTCATGCGCATTTGATTTGTTGATAAACATTTAAAGCTGCTTTCCATTGGAATTACCTGGAAAAATATGACCTAGACCTCTGTGGGTCCATTGCGGTACCCTGAAGATTAGACAAACTAGTCAAGTGACATTGGACTGCGCACGACTGCTCCTCCCAGTCCAGGAGGGGTCACTAGAAGGAATGCCTTCAGCTTTTAGCCAAAAGCATGACAGCTAATGCTAACGCCGCAGCTTCAGCGTAAAGCAGGAAGATGCTGTTTTTAATGGATGTCGGTGGAAGAGAAGCTTCACTACACTGAATAAACCGATATTTAGATTTTAATATAATAAAATGTTATATGTATAAATCTATTAACACTGGCCAGTGTCCACCATTCCAATCTCTGGTGAAACAAAGATGTCAATGAAAGCAACAGAAAATCATATCGTTGCTGTCCTTCCGAAACCTCGGATGTCCAAATTTGCTGTTTTTCAGATTTTTTTTTTTTTATACTTTATAAACGATTTAATACTGTTGTCAAAGTTAAAAAGCTCTTTTTAATGTTTTTGTTAGATATTTGCGAAAACCAGGTACAAACATTAAGGGTGACTAATAATAATGATTTAAAACACGAAATATGGAGAAATAGAAGGAGATCAGCATTATTTGACTTGTCATGTTTTTCTGAATATGTATCAGGAGAAAGATGTTTTATGTTTCATAATGCCGAAGTAACAGCATCCACCAGCAGGGGCCAAATGTAACCAGCCTAACTCATCCTACTTGTGTCAAACTATGAAAAATCCCATAGACTGAAATCCGTTTTGACAAATCACTTCACTTTAAAATCAGAAGTATTGATCCATGTTAAAACAAAGTGCTTAACCTTGGAGTATCCTGGTTTGAACATTGATCACATCTCCAGGTTGCCATGTATCAGTGTCCTGCATCAGAATCCACACCGCTGTTATGAGGTTCGGGGCGGGGGGCGGTTTGGCACTTGGCCCAAGGGAGCCATTTCTCTCCGTGTCATCCTCATTAGCACACTCTTCTCTCTCTTCATTTCAGTCTGCTGCTGTTTCCAGGGCTGAAGGTCAAGGAAATGTCAACCTCTCTGGATGTGCACCGTTTTACCGCGCGCTTCATTAGAATGCGTGCATTATTCAATTCTGTTCGTATCTCTGGCTCGCTTTCCATCCTTCCTTGCTGTTATCACGCCATCTCTCCTCCCTCCATTCTGTTACTGAAATGAATATGCACGTGATGTCAGCAATTACGAGCTGAAGAAGCAGAAGGGACCCGAACGGTGAACAGGCTCTTTAAACACTGCACAGCTAATCAGCACTGTTTAGTTGGACATCATAACAGAGACTTATTCGCAGGTGTCTACAGAGTAATGAATTGTGAGACCTATTTGGTGTTTGACAGTTTTCTGTCGTGATGTTGTATGGGAAAACATCAGGAAGGGTTACGTTTTGTTTGTCATTTAATTTAAAAGGTGAGATTTGATGTGGTCATGCCTTACAGGATAATGATTTGAATTGAGGGCTTTGGAGAATATTTTTCAGGATTGTAATTAAAATAAATTCAACAAATTGACACAATACACACATTTAGTCCAGCAAAAGTTCTACAATGCAAATTAAAAATTGCATCATTCATTTTAAATAATTATGCCTGTTTTTCCCCTATGTAGTCCGTTAAAAATGACTATTAGATTATTAATCAAATAAATGCTTTAAATTCTTTTGATTTAAAGTTCTGAAAAATATATAAATGTTCACTCGATTACTTGCAACATTTAATGTAATTATTACAGTTAAAGGAGTAGTTCACTTCAATATTTGCCCCCATTAACTTTACATAGTAATAGGAATAAAAATTAATTTTGGAAAGTGAATGGGGCAAATATTAGAGCAAAATGCTCATTTAATGACAAAAAATATTCTATATTGATTTAGACACATTCCTACTGAAACTCTAATGCAAAATATATAAATGTTTCAAAAACTGTTACGTGAAGTGCCTGATGAGCCTTAGACTTAAACTCAGTACTGTATATAGAACACATTTGTCAACACAGAAAATAAATTGACTAAAGGAAAACTAAATGAATGTGAATGACAAATGCTTTGCCTAAACGATGTCGCATACTAGCAAAGAGAACTAGTCTGAAAGTCTTGTTTTCCGACCGCGCGCGGACACTGCATTAGCCAGTCGCCGGATTGATAAATGCTAAGCTCCTGTACATGATCAAAACGGCAAAAATCTCCAAAAGAGGACGAGGGTGCAGATCATAACTGATATAGTGTCTTCTTATAGAATCATGCTGCTGATTAATGGATGCATCCCGTGCTTGAAATTAAACCAAGTCTTATGGGGGTCCCCCATATGACTTATTTTGGTGGGGGTTAGTCTGGCAATATACAATTTATACAAAATACACAATATATTTCTTAATAATATGCATAACTATATACTATTTATTAAATACAGACTTACATAAAGAACAGGCATCTTTTACTGTATATAAGATCAAAATCAACACTGGCTTGGTGAACAGAAATGACTTTTGAACAGTAGTGTACATCCAACAGAATAATTCTAGCATTACCAATGTAGTATTTACTATTTACCTGGATGATTGAAACTTTGTGATAATGTTTCTTCCAAAGAACTTTCAGAACTTTGAATGCAAGAAAACAGTTTATTAGATCTTAAAAATATAAATTGTAATACTACCGGCTGTCCGTCTGTGTGTCGACTCTTCCAGACTGGGTGTGGAGGTCTATTATTATCCATTTTTTAGCTGAAGTTATGTCAACGATGTCCTGGGTTTAGCTGTGTTTAGACGTAGGGGGGGCATTTTAAATTTAAAGAGATATGACAACTAGCCCATAAACAACCTTAATATAAATCATTATAAATAATTAATTCACAAAATTTACTATATCCATAGCGTGCATTTAATCACATTTGTCATTATCATTTTCACTCAAAATAAAAATATCTGTGGGACTCCTCTAGGTCTATTTTTTGCCTCTCATGGGGGGTCCCTAATGCCTTATGGGGGTCCTGGATCCCCCCAGCCCCCCCTCAATTCGAGCACTGGATGCATCACTCGTCACCTACCCCCTCTATTTGAATGTGCATGACGCCTCTGATTTTATTTATTTTCTGTATATTGTTATGATTCACATACTGGTCACTGTGGGTGGTGATCACAAAGGAAAAAAAACTGAAGAAAACTCTCCCTTTGATGCCTGATGCTTGGTCTTTAATATCTTGCCGTTCCCGAAGAGCTACAGGGGCTTGACTTGACATAAAACATTACATTTAAAATTAATAATGATTAAATAAGATGAACAGTGAAATGCAACCATTAAAAATGTCAGTTCATTAATGTGCCATCCTCTGTGCTGTATTCATCCACCAACGCATCTGAGTGACTTTTAAAAGCTTGTCTCTACACCCGTGCAGCTGCCAGAAATTGGTAGCAATAATTACAAAGACGCTCTCATCATCACATGAGACAACCCTCACAGTGTGAGCACAGAGTTCCTTCATTACACACTGCACACACTTGCATGTCGTTCCAATGATAAAAAAAACCTTCAAAGAAACATTATACCGCCGCCTGACAAAAAATACCACGGGAACAAAAGCGTCAATCATCCGAACATTAGCAGACCATTTTCATTCAAAGCAAATTGCAGTAAACTAATTACACGGACTGTTCCCTTCAAGCAACACGAGGTTATGTGGCTATCTCAAGGGCACGATACAGAGAGAGGAAAGCTGTGATCTCAGTAACTCGCCCGTTCCAGGCTCACCCTTATTGAGAATTAATAATGTGGAAACATATTACTGTTGCCATGATGAATATCAAAGTATTCTCACTGCATTTTTAAAGCCGACTGAGACACAAGCAGAATAAATAAGTGGGCGAGATAAAGAAGCTTAATGCAAAGTGTGTCATTTTTTCAAATGGTAAAATCCTCAATTGCCAGTCCAGTTTCATGCACAGAGACGTGCCATTCTTTGCTTTCTGCAATATATTCTACATAATATGTCTTAGTGTTTGGTTAATTCACAGTCACAAATGACAAATAAGAACATTTGTCAGAGACCTCTGCTTCATAAATACACAACACACTCATTTCGATGGATAATTTAATTGGAAATAATTCTTAGAATTGCACAAATGACAATGAAGTGCAGCACTGGGTGTTTCGCAAGCCCATCGGAGGCTTTCCCATGCTCGCTCCATGTCTGGTGCCTTCTTCACATGCAAAATTTCGTCATGCAAGAGTGAACGCGATGGAGTCCCGAGCCTGGTATAAACCATAGTGCATTTTCATCATTTTTAATCCTATTACTTTAAGTACTATGC
Organism: Triplophysa dalaica; assembly: GCF_015846415.1. Lineage (NCBI taxonomy): Eukaryota > Metazoa > Chordata > Actinopteri > Cypriniformes > Nemacheilidae > Triplophysa > Triplophysa dalaica. The sequence continues at coordinate 7,741,845 of NC_079566.1, read as the reverse complement.
CTTTTTTAATTAGCATATAACTACAGAGAGCCCCTTAAAGAGTAGACAGGAAGCGCACATCATCCATTATATTATTGCACACAATGACATCTTATTAGAAAGCAATAGAAAAGAAGGAAAGCGCAGTCCCAACAAAAGCTTTCTTAAGAGGAGCACTCTCTCTCTCTGTGTATAGCTCCCATTATGAAACTTATGATTCATATTTATTGCATCAGTGAATATTATCATCGAGATTTTCAGATGCGCCTGCCACAGCTAAAGGAAACGCAGTCGTCTAGCGGGACATGTGCACGGGCGGCCGTATTAACATGAGGACAAAGAGTAATTAAACAGCAGAAAGAATGGGTCATCTGTATAAATGAACATCTGCTGGTGCAGCAGGAGAGACGGGAAGACCCAAATGGATTGAGGAGAGAGGTACAAGTTCAGAGACGTTCTCTGGAGGAGAGCGTCAAAATAAAGAGATCTGAGCCTCGGTTGCATTTCAGCCACTGCTAGAATACTAAAGAGCGTGATTGCTGTAATAAATGAAATGAGGACTGAGACATGTGGGTTTGAATTTTGACAGAGTAAATGAACGGGTACATTGCTTTCAAAATAAGTGCTTCTCTCTGGAACATTTTGGTTGTTGTGTCTCTTGTATGCAGAACGAGCCAGTAAAAACTTGGTCAGTATTATAATGATATAAATAAATACAGTAACAAAAGCACGCTGAGTTTAACCACCCAGCAGATACAATTAAAATTATTTTATACATACTTTTCCCAGAGGATGTACTTCTTACAACAGGCAGTGTCATGCCAAAATGGGTCTACGGAGAGCAAACAGATCTTAGTTCGTAAACTAAGATGAAACGGTATCTTTAAGGCACATGATGCAGTCTGAAAAGAACCTTTGTGAACACAATTTGATAAGGTTGATTCCTAAAAACTTTTAAAAGCCATTTTTTATCCACCACAAGGTGTTTCTTTTCATCCTCAGCCAATGTTAATAATATGCAGTTTATTAATTTGGCATTGAATATCATATTTATTGTTGCACAGCCCCGTTTGTTTGTTAATATATAAGTATCATATTCAACACATTTTCTTCTTTAATAAAGCAACATTCAACGCATAGAAAAAATTCAAAATATATTCAAAACACCAGGAAAACAATGTTGGAATACTCATTAGAACAAGCTTGTTTACTGAGGTGTTTACTGATGCAGGAGAACAGAGCATCCCTCTTTTTTACTGTGCATTAGAAGAGAAGGGAGGTCGCTGTATGCCAGAGGTGGGCTCCAATCTGGACTCCAGAACTGCCACAGGCAGCAAATGAATGTCAGGAGCTTCCAGCGGAAGGCAATTACTCTTAACAATCCCGCCACTGGCACTGTGAAAATTCAAGACAGTCATACCATGGGCCTAACTTTTAGAAGCCTATGTACCAGCAGGCACTGGGAGAATTTGCATCAAGAGACTGGAGAGGATTATAAACCTGTCAAAGAGGCTGTTTTGAAAAGATCAGGGTAGGTGGGAAGGGCTATCAGAGATCACGCAAATCCAAGAGGTCTTTTAGTTAAATCAATGATGTGACAAGTCATATGCATGTTTCGTGGCAAGACCAATGAGATTTGAAAACATCGACGTGAAACTATATTTGAACTTGCGTTGTTATCCTTCACCATTGATACCCACTGAAATCACTTTGATTCGTTTAATGATGGTTGGTATCACTTCCCAACTCAAAATCTTCCATTTTGCATCTAAATGTATCTAAATGTATCCATAAATAAAAAAACCTAAATTGAGCAATCTGATTTAGATGATACCAGTCGCAAAAAAAATGGGAGTTTCATTTTTTTTACAGGATTTTGAAGCTCATTTGTGACCCTGTCTTAATATCTAAATAAATATATATAAAAAAATCTCTTTTTTGGATCAATATTTTTTTGTTACGTAATACTCACTAATGAAGTTGTGCCGCTAATCAGATTATTATGTATAAAGGCAAGCAAAGGCTTATGCCTTTTTGGGTTGATGTGTATTGTTTTGATGTGGAAAGTTGTTTGGTTGTGGAAGTTGTTTGTGTGAACCGAAAATAAATATATAAATAAATTAGGACCATCGAAGTAGAATCATAGCCATGTGTGTTTATTGCTGTAAATTATAGATTATATAATTTTTAATACTGAAATGAATAATTTTACATTTGGCAGACACTTTTATCCAAAGTGACTTATATTATAGTATTATATTTTTTGTTACTGACAATGTGCAATACCCTGGGATCGAACCCATGACCTAGTGTCACGCTCTAACCACTAAGCCACAGGAAAGCTTTTATTGACACTACATTTCAATTAAAATCACTATATTGAAAGTGGGCTTCCTACACATTTCAATCTTTGACATGGTCTTACTCAGTTAACATTAGATATATCAATATTATATTTTTCAGAATATTCCTTGGATTGTGTATAAATCACAAAAATAAGACGTAAACCGGGTTTTCACAGGCAGGGTCACATAAAAGAACATATCATGACTGCATATGAAATATACAAAGACGAAAGAAAAAAGTCACACATCTGGGAATGCATCAGGGCAATTTTCAGAGAATTTTCATAATTTAATTTGGGGAACCTTTCCTTTTAATATCTTCCTTTGTCATTAACAAAAATGTATGGTTCTGCATAACATGTTCCCTTTCTGTCGGTCTCTCGACGTTGTGTCGAGAACGACAGATGGGGTTCGCCCTTGAGAACCAATCAACTCTGACTACTATAGAAAAGGCCAATGAAATTTGGCGAATGCAATTTGCATGCCGGGCTCCGCCCCCGGAAATCCGGTATAAAAGGAGGCCGGCGTGCAGCATTCACTTACCTTTTGTTCTTCAGAGCCATCGCTCATGAGTACAACTCAGGATTCAATCCTCTACAACTACACGCTGGTGCTACGACGTGTTACAGCGGATCGTCCCTTCCTGCAGCGACCTTCCCCTGGGCGTCTCGGCGGTTCCGGAGGTGTTAGAGATTTTTTCTAAAAGTCCTTTTCAGGACTGACTGAGCATTCTCCAGCGCGGCATGTCCCGCTGTTCTCTTGGGTGCGGCACCCTCATCGAGGAGGGGGATGGACACGATCGCTGCATTAGGTGTCTGGGCGTCCAGCACACTGAAGCAGCGTTCGTTGACACATCTGCCTGCACTGCGGGCAGATTGTCATTCAGAAGTTGCGGTCACGGGTGGCTGTCTTCCTACGGGAACCAGCCACCATTTCGTCTGCTACCCGGGCTGTGACATCTGTGGCTACGGCCCCGATGACCACCCACGTTAGCAGCGTTAGTGATACGGGGAACTCTGCGAACGTAAACCCGCCAGCCAAGTGCTCACGGGCCGATCGCACCCCGATTCGCTCTTCTGAACGTTCCCCAACCGGCGGTGGCATACCGTCCGGATCCTCACGCACACACTCGGAAACGATGTGTGACGTAGATGAGATGTCGCTCGCAGCATCGGAGGGAGACTGGCATCCGACTCTGCCGAATCCAAACTCCACCCCCAGCGGTCGAGTTCAGGAGGAAGCAGAAGTGATGTCATCCGTGCTAACCCGGGGATACGTGGTTCCCGAGGTCGGTGCGCGGTGCAAACCGCGCCCACCCCGGGTGCCATGTTTTTCCCGGAGGTGCATGAGGAGCTGTGTAAAACTTGGAACGCTCCACTCACGGACCGTTCCAGTGAAACCAGCTCCGGCTCCCTTACTTCCCTCGATGGTGAGGCAGCCAAGGACTGCGTCGAGATCCCCCGGGTGGAACGTCCGCCTGCGGTGCACCTGTGCCGCGGACGGCTACCACCTGGGGGGGGATCGACCACTCCTACCGTCCAAAGCACGTAAGACTTCGGCATCACTGGTGTCGAAAGCTTGCGATGTTGCGGGCCAGGCTGCCTCCTCTCTCTATGCCTTGGCCATCCTGCAGGTCCGCCAGGCCAGGGCGTTGAGAGGGCTCCACGAGGGTAAGGCCGACCCGGGTATAATGCAGGATCTCCGTGCCACCGCTGACAGCGCTCTACGGGCGACTAAGGCGGCGGCACGGGCCCTGGGTCGGACGATGTCCACGGTAGTGGTCCAGGAGAGACACCCCCGGCTATACCTTGTGCAGAAGAGTGACAGCAAGGAAGTCCGCTTTCTTGATGCACTCATCTCGCAGGGTGGGTTGTTGGTAACACCGTCGAGGACTGCGCTCAGCAGTTTTTTGACGGCGAAGCAGACAGTGGCAATTAACCACATTTTTTTCACGCCGCGACTCGGCCGCCTACAGGCCTCCGAGATCTCACGTGACGTCTGCTTCCCTGCAACCCAGGACCCTTTCGACATCGGCTCCGGTTCCTGTGCCCCCACAGGCGGCACCCCGGAAGCAGAGGTCGAGGGGGAAACCTCCACCCCGTCAGCAACCTCCTCGCGAGAAGGGACACTGACGGGAAGACCCCAGGGAGAACAACATCGGGCCCGAACCTTCACAGCCACGGCTCTGATCGGTCGGTACGGGACGACTCCTGCCTCGTCACCAAAGCCGGGCCCTTGTTAGGGCTTGGCGCCCACTTACTCACTGAGTTTTCTGTTCTCCCCGGGTTTACTTGCAGCCGATCGCACACTCCACTGGACTGTGCTCGGCGAACCGACCTCACACCCTGGCGAGGCGTGAGGTCGTACACATACGACAGCCGTCACCACTCTCAAACCGACAGTGCGTGCCGTTGTCCCGCCAGGCAGGTAAGCAGGCGGAGCAAAAACCTTCCCTCCGGGGACTCCCCGCGACATGGTTAGCTCTGCCAGCCGACGAACCACCCCCCGTGGGAATGATGAAGCAGACCGTCCCCTTGGTCACCCTGTCACAGTCCCTGGGAGCTCGAGAGCTGCCCACACTGTCTCGCTGGCTAATGAGGGCGGTCCGTCTTGGTTACTCGATCCAGTTCGCCAGAGACTCACCCAAGTTTCGGGGCATCATCTCTCCCTCTGTCAGAGGCAGGGACGCCTCCGTACTTCGGGTAGAGGTCACCACCCTTCTGGCAAAACAGGCATCGAGTTCGTCCCTCAAAACCAAGATGTTCAGTGGGTCACCACCCGCACTTCATCGTTCCCAAGAAAGACGGCGGGTTGCCCCCAAAGGCTGCGTACCCTGAACAGAGCACCTTCACAAGCTGCCATTCAGGGTGCTCTCACAGAGGCGCGTCCTGACATCTATGAGGTGTCAGGATTGGTTCGTGGCAATCGACCTGAAGGACGCTTACTTTCATGTCTCGATCCTCCTCGACACCGGCCGTTCCCACGGTTCGCGTGCGAGAGGCGGGCATATCAGTACAGAGTCCTCCCTTTCGGTCTGTCCCTGACCGCCCTTTCTCCCTGAGAGGAGGAAGGCGAGCGGGTACTAAACTATCTCAGCGACTGGCCTATCTTGGCACACTCGCGAGATCTGTTATGTACACAAAGGGACCTGGTGCTCCGGCACCTAGGTCGATTGGGACTCCAGGTCAACCAAGAGAGGGGCAAGCTCTCCCCAGTGCAGAGCATCCTCTTTCTCGGTATGGAACTCAACTCTGTCACCATGTCGGCACACCTGTCCGCAGTTGTGCCCAACCAGTGTTGAACTGTCTGAAATGAACATTTTAGGCAGACAGCGGTCCCCCTGAAACAATTCAGAGGCTCCTGGGACACATGGCGTCCTCGCGGGCTAATACCCCTCGAGTTGATGCACATGACACCGCTCCAACACTGGTTTCAGAGTCGAGTTCCGAGGAGAGCGTGGCACACCGGCAGCAGGCGCATGGTGATGCCGCCCTGCTGCCGACGCACCATAACCCCTAGTCTTTATGACTTTTTCGACGGACTCAGGTCCCTCTGAGCAGGTTATGAGGCAGGTCGTGGTGACGACTGAAGTCTCCCTGCAGGGGTGCGGTGTAGTGTGCAACGGGCACGCAGGTGGGGTGTTGGACGAACCCCCGCCTGCGCTGGCATATCAATTGCCAAGAGTTGTGGGCTATGCTACTTGCACTGAGCAGGCTACGGCCTCTCGTGCGAGACATACACGTGCTGTTCCGAGGACAGCACTATAGCTGTAGCGAATACAGATCGTCAGGGTGGCGTTCGCACACAGCAGCTAAACACAACTTGCTCGACGCCTCCTCCGGTGGAGTCAACAGGTGACTCGTTCCCTGCAGGCCACACACCCCGGGCAAACTGAACTAGACAGCCGACGTGCTTTCTCGCCAGTTTATGCCTCGTGGAGAGTGGCGACTCCACCCCCGTGCAGTCCAGCTCATTTGGAGGCTGTTCGGGTAGGCCCAGGTAAAACCTGTTCACCTCCCGTAACACCACCATTTGCCCGCTTGATAGTCCCTGCCCTCGGCACGGATATCCTTGCGCACAGCTGGCCGCGGGATGGGCGGAAGCACACCTTCCCCCCCGGAGCCTTCTTGTACAGACTCTGTGCAAGGTCAGGGAGCAGGAGCACCAAGTGTTATTGGTTACACCACACCGGTCTAACCGCACTTGGCCTCAGAGCCGATGCTCTGGACAGCGACTCCCCCTGAACCATTCCCCTGACAGAGGACCTGCTCTCTCAGGGGAAGGACACGTTCTGGCATCCCAGATCAGACCTCTGGAACACCCATGTCTGGTCTCTAGACGGGACGAGAAGATCCTAAGATGGCTACTCCCCCTATACGGCTGAGACCATCACCCAGGCTAGGGCCCCATCTACTAGGCGGTTACACGCCTCTAGACGGTGCCTCTTCTCGTCCTGGTGTCTTTCTCAACGAGAAAGACCCACTGAGGTGCTTGATCAGGATTGTGTTCCCCTCCTCACGAGACTGGAGACTAACATCTCCCTTCCACACTGAAAGTGTATGTAGTCGCTATTGCCACTCATCACGACTCAGTCGGTGGAAAGTTTCTAGGGCAACACGACCTGGTCACCAGGTTCCTAAGCAGCGAGAGGGCGGAATCCGCCTCATCTCCGCTCCATACCCTCTTGGGACCCTAAGTGGTCCTGGGGAGCCTCAGGGCCCCCCAAAGAGCCCCTCGGAGGTTCCGATCTTCCTCATAGAGTAAGACGGCCCTCCTGACGGCGCTCACTTCCTTCAAGAGGGTAGGGGACCACAGAGCATCCTCCGTGTCCCTGGATTGCCTTAAACTCGGCCCTGGAAACTCTCACGTTATCTTGAGACCCAGGCCCGGGTGCGTGCCCAAGAAGTTCCCACTACTCCCTCCGGGGCCAAGTGGTGAACTTGCAGGCGCTCCCCATAGGGGAGGAAGACCCAACCCGATTAGTGTTGTGTCCAGTACGTACTGGACCGCACGCAGAGCTCTGAAGCTCTGACCAGCTCCGTGTCTGTTGGAGGACAGCAGAAGGGGAAGGCTGTCTCCAAACAGAGGCTGGCGCACTGGGTCGTGGACGCCGTTACGACGGCATTCCGATCTCAGAATCTCCCATGCCCATTGGCAGTGAGGGCTCACTCCACACGGAGTTTAGCCACCTCCTGGACACTGGCAGAAGCGCCTCTCTAGCAGACATCTGTAGAGCTGCGGGTTGGGCTATGCCCAAACACCTTCGCAAGGGTTAACAACCTTCGCGTAAACCCGGTGTCAGCCCACGTCCTGCGTGGCGACATGTAGGACTGGCATCCGGGGGGGCGTATGCCTGCGAAAGCACCTTTCCACCCTCTAACAGGTTGGGTCAGTGTGCTATTTACCTTTTCTTCTTACCCGAACACATCGCTAAGAAACTGGTACCTCACCAGCCTCCCTTCTTACCCAGACACTGGTTAAGAATAGGCATTCCATCCATCACCAAACAAGCACCCCCTGGGGGCTGGCTGGGCAGAGCAGCCTTCCCCCTTAGGCCGGGATACCATGTGAGCTATCACAGATAGCTCTAACCGGACCTAGTGCTACCGGACGTCTGTAACACCCCCTCCGTGGGCTGTTCCGTCTGATGTATCCTCATGAGAATGGTTCCCACTCCTGGTAACCCATGAGCTTCCCCAGGTGGGCCTCCACCTCGCGGTTAACTACTCAGTCCGCACGTTCCATGCGTTCTCCTCCAAGGACGAGACCATACCTATATCCACCATATTCCTCCCCACGGGTAGGAGGTGGCCTCTGTAGCGCTTCTCTGATTAAGAGTCGCGCTTACCCGGTGTAAACTGATCTGGACGGCCTCTCGCCTATAGAGAGCTAAGGCCCCGTCCGTGAAAGTTACCGGTCAGGGCTGTACCCATCTTTCTCCAAGAAAGCTCTGGAACCCCCCGACCACCACACTGGAAGGTTACAGTCTCACGAAAGCTTCGAGATGACACGCCCAGGCTTGTTACCGTCGCTTCGCTAGAGATTGTGACGCGATACAGCGTTGTGGCGTTTTCCATAGGCAACCCCATCTGTCGTTCTCGACACAACGTCGAGAGACCGACAGAAAGGGAACGTCTTGGTTACGTATGTAACCTCAGTTCCCTGATGGAGGGAACGAGACGTTGTGTCCCTTATGCCACGAACACGTATCGTATTCTGCTGCAGTTTGAGAGGTCTCAGGCTCTTCAGAACAAAGGTAAGTGAATGCTGCACGCCGGCCTCCTTTTATACCGGATTTCCGGGGGCGGAGCCCGGCATGCAAATTGCATTCGCCAAATTTCATTGGCCTTTTCTATAGTAGTCAGAGTTGATTGGTTCTCAAGGGCGAACCCCATCTGTCGTTCTCGACACAACGTCTCGTTCCCTCCATCAGGGAACTGAGGTTACATACGTAACCAAGACGTTAAACTGGCAGCCCTATGCAACAATATGTTGCATGGTTAAAAACCTCATACAGTAACTGAGCATTAAGAACATTTTATGTCTATGCAGAGCACCCTTCTGTGTCAGCTAATATTTACAGTAATTGTTTGAGCACCAGTCATTGGAGCGTCTTTTTATATTAATTTCTCAAGCCAACCCACAGTGCAGTCGTTTGGCTAGACACCTCGACGCTGGTGTTTCCCATCATTCAGCTTCAGACTGAAGTGGACATCTCTAAGCTGTTTTCGGATCATCCAAGCTAAATCCTCTGTGCTAAAATAAGCTTCTAGACTCACATTCTTCATATTGACCTTTTGAATGTCAGAGATCACAAGTAATTGGCTTCGTGTTTTAGTTCAGGTTTAGAGGCCATGAAAGGTCATCAGTTTCACATTTGATAACATGGTCTTATGATGACCAAGACGTGGTCTATTAGAATCGCGTTACATTTAACCTGACTTTGCACGGAAAGCTTGCAGTTCACCTGATTCTACACTAAGTGTTTCGAATAAATAATGCTATTTCCAGGTCAGCCGCAGGTTGCGCAAACAATTGCGTCCCTATGGAGTGTTTTGAGTGGTGCCACTTAAAGCGCCATTAGGTTTGAAGGGGGTCCTTGGAGGGCCTCATCATGCTCTTTACCATTAAGCTCATTTATTAATAAATGCTTTGTGAAGCTTTTATTTCATGGTCTGTATTGTATGCATGCTTGCATTTTTAATTAGATTTTACCCGGCTTATACCTCAGCATACTGACATTCTGCCAGATGAGAGCATGGGAAGGAATTTCTTTGTCGTTTTTTGTCGTCCTAAAAATAAATATGGCCTGTGTGTCACCCAAAAGGTTTGAACAAAACGTTGGGGAAGTACAGCATTCAGATTAGTTTATCATGCGTTTATAAGTTGTGCTTTTGTTTTAGTTAAAAAGCCTTCTGCCAGGGAACAACATTAGATGGCTGTAATTTTACGATTATGTTCTGGTGCAACTGACAGGAAGATCCTTAAGCAAAGACAAAAGGAGTAGCGGTGCTTAATGAAATGTTTTTTTACGGCTGATCTTGCAGTGTGCTACGACTCACGATTCTCTTGATCTGTGCTGCAGCCTGAATATAAACGCAATTCCCCTAGAGGAGTTAAGAATTTGAAGTCTGCAACTTCTCTGAAAATCTGGAAAATTGAGAGTGAGGTGCATGAGTTCAGTGCTCTAAATTTGGATCTAAATAAACGTGGGTTGTTTTCTTTTTCCGAATCGGATTCTGTTTGTTTTCTCGGTGCTGATCTACATTGCGAGGCTCTCTGAGATAAAATTTTACATGTAAGATTTCCCTGTTGCTAAAGTACAGATATCGTACAATTCCGATTGATGTGAAGATTTATTTATTTAGTGAAGTTTATTTATTTAGTGTCTTCCAATAAGCAATGCTCCTTGATTCTGTCTGACGTTGCAACATCACATTGAAAAATGTTCCGGTGACATGAAAGGCCGAGAAAAGAGCGGAAAACAGTTTGTGAGACAGTGATATGAGAGGAAGTAAAGGCAAAACTAGAATCTCTTTTTACCAGGCGTAACCTTGAATTTCTTTGCTGCTGTCCTTATTTCAACCATATATGTATATGTACAGTACAAAACTGACAGAATGACAATATAAAGCAATATTTGTGTGTAAAGGCATAGCAGCTATACTTGTGAGGTTTAAAGGGACAGTTTTCACAAAAATTGTATTATAACAAATGATAATTATGTTGGATTTGAGCCCACCCTTTGCTTAAGAAAAAAGTTGCTACAAATGTTCTGGTCATGTCTTTTCTTACCTAATGACAGTCGTAACGTCTAAAAAAAATGAAGAAAAAAATAATAAATAAAAATAGATATAGATATATGACACCCCTGCAAGTTATTTTTATACTATTAATAAGCAAATTTTAAACTTTAAGCACTATCCATACTTCTGATGTGTCACTGAGTCGGCTGTCAGTGGGAATTTATTTCTACGCTGAACACACTTCTCTGCCTGACTAGACGGCCCCTCGGAGCCACACCAGCTGGGCGTCTCAGGGGGGCGCTGACTCTATTCATCATTCGGTAATTAGCCGATTAACTCTATTAATGAACTCGCTATCCACTGTGATTGAATTGGGAAGGCTCGGGATGGAATCTCTCTCTCTCTCTCAGCTTCCTTTTTCTAAATCTCTCTCTCTTATTAAGCTAGTGCGTCACCAATTAAGGAATAGGAATGTTTTGATGCACATTGTTGTACTGTGTATTTCTTTAGGGGCATAAAATTATTTCACCTATGTCATGGTTCTTGTGTTGAACCTATATGAGAACGGTAATACTACATTAATGGAGAGACATTTACAGTAATGTGTTTTATATTTAAGTAATGTTTTTTAGATTGAAATACTGTTAATGGAACGAATCACTGTCATCATTTACTCACCATCAAGTTGTTCCAAATCTGTATACTGTAATGTTTTTTTTCTAAAGAATACTGAGAAAGATATTTGGAAGAATGCTTGTAACCAAACTGTTCTTGGCCACCATTGACTAGTAGGAAAATCATCAATGGTAGCCAAAAATGTTGCAGAACTGTTTGTGTTCCTACATTCTTCAACATATCCTCTTTCATGTTCAACATAACAAATACATTTATGAAGCGATTTTTCCTGCTATAGTAGGAAATGGTAGCCAAGAACTGTTCTGCTTTCTTCCAAATATTTTTCTCTGTGTTCATTTAGAACACAAATTGTGAACGGTTCCTTTAAATGGTGTTGATATACTGTAAACTATTAAACAATATTATACTATACTAAGTCCAATACTTTTTTCTGAATGAAGACACATTTTTTTAGGTTGAATTCATTTTTTGAATATTTAATTTGATTAAATTTTAAAAACATCATTCATTATTTGCACATTATATAACATGGATAAGGTTAAATTCAGAAAGTCTTTATAATTGGTATGTTCCTGTGTTGTTTTATTGACATTATGCAATTGAGCTGTTATTGACTTGAAAAGACTGTGCACAATGAAAGGACAAACAAGGAATGTTACAAAGAGCATCTTGTGTGATTCAGTGGTAAGTGTCACAAGTGGTCACAGTGTTTTATTTTGTGCAGAATATTAATATTTCTATTTATTTTTGTTTTAAACATTTTAAAAACATTTTAATGTACATTTGCATGTTAGACAGGCCTCAAATCTCATCTTCAAACACATTTTTACAATATCACATTTAATTCAGTACGGGAGCTTCTTTATGTGTTTTACATATGTGATTTTTATGTGTATTTTATTTTTGCTTAATTTGTCTTGACATGCTGTCTTATTCCTATAATGCCTGGACAGCAATTTGGTAAACACCAAATGTTTTTCAAAAAGTGCTTGATTTAAATAAAGTTGAGTTAAATTCCAGATTTACAGCGTTCCTCCTAAAGTGGGTTTAGATAATGATATCTAATGTAGTCTCAGACCTTCAGTCCCCACTGTATCCTGTCCATTAAGAGCTATTGTTCAAATAATCTCCTGAGAGTCACAGCATCCAAACATGCCTCCCGCTCACCTTCACACTATTGGCATAATTAATTTGTATCCGCCCTCGCAGATCAAGCAAGAAGCTAATGCATAAGAACAGGCCCAGATGTGTCTAAAACCAATATGTCATGCTAAGATATTCAATTATGTCTGTGTTGTGGAGACAGTATTTCTTACATTAGCAGTCTGGCATTCATAGGTCATGTGGCGCGTCTGGAATGAAAAAAGAAGATGAATTTGTAATGGCCTGTCAGTGAGGGGGGAAAAATCTAATCACCATAAGCTGTCAGTGCTAGCAGCTCTCCGCCCTATTTATATTCATGTCTCATTTGATTGGCATCAGCTCCTCTGGTATTCCCATCATATTCTAACATGTTGCATCGGCCACATTCTTAAGACCACGTTTGATGTCCATAAAAGAACAAGCATTCCTCTTTCTTTTAATGGCTAATCGGCAAAACTTTGCGGAGGCATTAATCGGTAAAATGACGGAGGGACACATCGGACAGGAAATCCCTTGTCAGTGTTGACTGTGTTTCGTCCCCCTGCTTGAAAAGGTTGACATTTCGAAAGCTGACTAATTCTTGCACGCCTCAAAGATACCTTTTAACATTACATGTACGAATATGTTTAATACATTGTGGATTGACAGAGTGCTTCTTGGTGGTAACAACTGACATTTTCTCTGTTGGCCTATAAAAATGATGTTAAAGCACAATCTCCATCATAATGTACAAATGCATAATATATATCTGAAATGGCTTTATTATCGTTCACTTTATGCAAATACACTACCCAAATGTCAGGGTTTTTTACTTATGATCAACTGATACCCCAAAATAATAATTTTGGCCTTGACAATATTTTCAGGTCTTGACAATGTCATAGGACACAATCCGTTTAATATTAATATTTAAAGCTGATTAATATTTCAAAGGGCAATCTGTAACTTTTTTAGGTAAAAATAAACAAAAATCAATTATTGAGCAAGTACTGTACATAAAAAACAGTGTCTCCATTCTTTACCCTGATTCACAATGGACTTCAACTACGGTAAGTAAAGTATCCTACAATTTTGTGTTTCATACAGAATAGTGATATTTAAGCAAAATTAGTAGATTTCAGCTTTAAATAATTGTTTCATTTTTACACTCTGTGCCCACAAATTGCCAAAAAGAGATTTAAAAAAATCTTCAACTCACTTGACATTTAAGGTACAACATGTTAGACACGTCACGGCATGTTTAAATTCATACGTGTAGATCTAAAAGTGCACAAATATTTTTAAAAATCCAGATTGACTGATAGTGACGTGCCCTTATATACAGACCATCTTTAGCTCATGAAACGAGACAAACCTTCAAGTCAATCACAGGTCCGTCAATCTGAGTACAACTTCCGGAGGTCAGAGATTGCGACACAGGTCCAACAATCAGGTCTCTGGGTTATATTCTATGCCCAGTGGTTGGCGCAGAATTTCACAACAAAGATGCGTAAGAACAGAACAGCTCGCCTAAATGCTCTGATTTGCATTTTCATGAGATGGGAATATAAATGCAGATGTACGATAACTGCAGATTTTACGTATTACAAAAGCACAGCTTTAAGGAGACAGCCCACAATGCGATTTTTCACAGAGATTAGAAGCAGTTTTTGTCATTTTCATATTCCTGGGGACCGAGGAATACAATCAATGTCAGTTATTGCATCACGTGATCAAAATGAGCCTCGGGGATTCTAATGATAGCTTTATAAAAGATGCATACAAAGAACAATCTGAATAATTTAAATTCTGAAAAACTGTAATAGGCTATTTTAAATTAGAAAATACTTTTTTTTCTGATATAATCTAATCTTATCTGATGTAATGTAATGTAGTACAGAGAATAAGCTAACTAACGCAAATAGCTAATTTTATCAGAAACTGATGTTTTAATATATGTAGGGTTAACCTAGGGGATAATATTCAGGCAGTCGGTTGTTATAGCAGAAATTATCCCTGACAGTGTGATCAGAACCCGACAAGAAGCCGATGGTCTTCTATCACACTGAATGGTCTTTTTTCACGAAAATTAGCCGGCTGCTTGACACATGACAAAAACATGGTCATGAAATGTGAATTTGAAAGATTGTATTAGATCATCTTTACCGAATGCAGACCTTCCGCCAGGAAAAGCCGTTTACTTGTGGTTTTAAAGTAAGAAACGACATTCAAGCGTCACAAACAGGCAAATTATGTAATATTAAACTGCCCGTCTCAAAATGATCAGCAGCATACGGGTTACAGGGTGTTATCAGTTTTGAGCGGTTGTTATTTGAAAATAACAACCCTTGGAATGTCGCGACTGGCCAATCAAAATCAAGCATTCAAATGAGCCGTGAAATATTATAATATAATATTTAAGTTAATTTTCAATATTATTAAATAACATTACGTGACATTACACCATGCTCAATATAATTTCAACAAATACTTCTTCATCAGTGGCATTAAAAATTCACCATCAAAGCACAATATTTGAGTGAAGCAAGATTGGTAGCAACATTAGTGACAAAATGTATAAATACGACTTTATACACTTTTATATACTGCTGTCATCTACAGTACATCCATAAACATTTTACACATGTTGTTATTTATAAGTATTACAACCAATAATGCGATTTATGACATGTTTATGATTTATGACGATTGACTTCAATATTTGATCCTTTTTTTTTAAAGTCAAAACAAGTGCTTTCTTATTGAAAAACGGACTGAACAACTTGTTCATTCTAATCTAAGTGAAACCATAACACATAACTAAGTCGCTTTGGATAAAAGCGTCTTCTAAATGATTTAATGTAAATGTAAATGTAAATGTCATAACTACTAAATTATTAAATTCCCAATGTACACATATGTACTGTCATTTACATGGTAATCGCTGCATATTTCTCTTCATCGAAACATTATTTAGTCCAATTTGTGCAATTTGACGGCAAATAGGCTCCTCTCGAGAAAATGTAAGCAAGGTGTAATATGGTGCAGGCGCCTGCAATTCTGAGAGGAAACACTCGCCGATCCAGCAATCACACGTCTTAGCTCATTTCATTCCTCCTTTGGCAGCTCTTGTAATAAGCATCGATTTGCCCGCGTACCTTGTCAGGAGAGTGAAGTCATCACATGCTAAATGGGGATTTTTGATACGGATAACTGTATAAACGGGGATCAGGTTTTAACATAAACAGCTTGGAGCAGATCGGCCCTGACCTGATCTGAACCGGAGACGTCGAGACACAACCTGCTGCTCGTAGTGCCAAAGCGATTAGTAAGCCACCACTGAGTTTAGAAGCAACGGAGAGAGAGAAACAGACAAATAGAATCTGGCCTCGCTTTCTATGTACTGTCGTTGAATATGGAGTGGACAGAAAATGGCATCTGAGGGAGGTAGCGGACCAGCTGTCCAGGCCGAGAGAATCGGCTCGTGCTGGCACGAGAATAGCTAACAGAAGATCGCCTCCCGGCCACTGTCTGTTTCATCCGCTCTCACTGGGAAGGAGAGGCCCTTTTCCCTCCGCTACCCTGCTCTGGAAACATTTGGCTTGCTGCTGATGAGATTGTATATGTGAGTAAGAAGAGAATACGAGCACACTTGTGATGTTCATTTCAAGTCAAGATCCCAGAGGATCGTGTGAGAGCACAGATGCTACTCCAAGCCAAAGATTTCAGTCTTGATTTTGTAATTCAGTCCTTGCACGTATTTGATTAATAAATGAATGGAAAAGGTTTACGTGTGTGTGATGTTATCGTTCAGGAGGATTGCTCAAGGGCCATTCTTACCTTCTTGAAAAAAGAGCTGCTTTTTAACTGGAGAACACACACCATTGGTCTGCGTCTGAAAACACGCTTTTCTTCGTTTCATAAAAACTTGAGTAGATAACCGTGGAGGACGAGTGAATGTTATCTGCATTTTATGAACATTCTCATTTGTTCGGGTTGGCATGGACCCAAATGCCTTTGAGAACTCTTAAAGGGGCTGTATCGTTTGTATTATTTCATTTTTCACAAGGTTCACTTGTTATATTTGTAGAGGTGGTGTAAAAAGATTAATATTGTCTGAAATAAAAAGGGTTAGTCATTTCACCAGAAAAAAGTAAGGTTTTGCCACAATCCTTCGGAAAGATCTAGATATCGTCAAGGTTTATTTATGACTTGAAATCTCCAAACATAATAAAGTAAAAATGTCAAGCAAGAACAGTTGGGAAAAGAAGTTCTGTATGTTGCCAGATTTGTAGGACTTTTATATATTCATCCAAAGAGGCCTTATTAGCAGGTTTTCACAACCTTGTTTCCAGTCTGCAGTCGTAGAATAATCCTTTATCTGTTTACACATATTTAATGCTTACATTTGAAAATGATCGTCGGTCTTACACAAACTTTTGCTAAAATCCATAGAATGTGGCGTGCATGTATGTAAAATAAATGTCCTGTGAGAGCAGAATACTATTGAACTCCCTTAGATAGCAGTCTCGTTGGTTATTTAAGCACAGAATTATTTAATATCTGGATGTGGAGGAGGCTTAGTGCACGAGCCCATGAGCAATGACGAGGAGATACAGAACGGGCTGCATGAGAGACACAATAAGACCTGAGAAAGAATCTTTACAACTAGTGGAATGCACTTTAACAATGTCATTTGATAAAAGTCATGCTCTTAGCTTTTTAATTATAACATTTTTGATTTAATTCAGTGAATATTCTTAAAGCTCAAAAGACCAAACAAGTGTTTTCTTTGGATGAAATACTGAGCTGAAAAGCTTCTGACTGAATGTACGTCTGTATAATAGAAGAGCAATGCCAGGAATTTTGCCTTTCATATACAATCTGTCCTCACCTTGAATAGCTCTTTCTCAGGTCTTTAAACAAGCAAAAACTCTCTCAACCGTCATTGGTGAAAAACTGCAGTTAAAAAAGAAACCGACATTTTCATCAAAAAAATGTAATAAGTTTTGCTTTTGCCTTTAAGGTATATGACACTTTGTCCTGGCAAAGAGTCTATTTGCGATACTGTTTGTATCTCATTCATGAAATTGTCCTAATGGACATCACCTCTCCAGCTTGGATTTATTCAACCAAGCTGTTTCTCCCTTTGAGCAACACTCATTCTGTTGCTTGAGTTGAGTGGTAAGAATGGACCTCCAGGATTGACCCATCACAGATTTACTTTGTTTAATGTGTATGTTCCACTTTATTACCTTGACTCTCTCCATTGTGTTATAGACATTGTTGTTCAAGCGCTGTCCAGCAAGAACAAGTTGTAAAGCAGGATTTGCTATTGGATATACAGTATAAATACATATATCTCCAATATGCCTTTTTTGGCAGACAGCCCAATCCATATTGCCTCTACTGTTGTAAGTATGAGCTTATTCCCTAAAGAGCTTTGGAAAGTAGATATTATGTTTCTGAAACAACAGAAGCTTAGCCGACAATATTTTGGATTTAAACAGATTAAAAACAACACAATCAGGATTCAGTGCATTATTTAATTAATTTTTCATATATATCTTTGGAAAAACCCTAATTTGTGCAAATGCTGTGCTTAAAACCCTTTACTCTTTGAACTTCACCTTGTGAAGGTGGTCAATAGAATGTTTGGTGAATATAGTGAAGAGGTGGATAGTAATTACTGACTGGAAAGGTCAAGCACACACAGTAAGAGTGAAGAGGTGACCTGATATACTGTGACATGCAATGAATGAGGAAATACATGCAATACAGTGAACAAAAGCGAGACGGGTTTCATTAAAATGAAGTAGGAATACTTAAATTGGAGTGCATTGTATACGAGCAGACCTGTACCTGCTTATTGTGAAAGTAAAATAATAAAAATACATTAATGTTGCAGTTATAAAGCCCAGACCTGTGTTCTTAGTAAAATTAAGCTTGCAATTTTTAACAAAATGAACAACTTGGATAATACCAACATTTTATACTGTTTCATATCTCTTTATATTAGCACATTTTATTGAGTTTTAATCTGTTTTTATGGTTTTGTCTATCCTTTTTGTTCCAATCTTTTCAGACTTAATAATGTTTAAATAATTTTTAAAGGCTTTTAATGTGTTGTATCAGGGTCCTCCAGGGGTCGCATATGTTGACCGTTACGATTGTAGGCATATGTTTACATAGAAATCTGACTTTTTACAGAATATAAGACCCTGTTGTGCATCAAGTTTTGCCTCGCTTTACACGGAAAAATGCAGAACAGCCAGGACATTCTGTAGTGATAGAATTTTGCTTGCTGAAATTTATTCTTGCAAATGTGTTCAAATATGTTTTATAATATATTTTGTAAGGGCAGTATTATAGCATTGCTTATAAACAATTATTATTTTATTTTTCAACCAGCTTGATCACCTTCAACATGTTGTATTTTATGGTGTCATCATTTTGAAAAGGTTTACCCTCTTTGGAGATGATGAAACTTCATGCCTACATGACTTTTGGTAGCACCACTGTAAACATTAAATCATTTGAGCTATAAAGCACATCAACAGCCATCACAACACTACATGAATTCCCTTAATTCATAACAGACTTGATCTGCAATTCAAGGAAGAATTTTTATTACCCACCTGCAATAAAAGGGTTTATTAAAATCAAACAAGTGCTACAATAAAATGTATTACTTTTAAACTGCATGAGAGCCACAGTTTGTTCTAACATTGCGCTAAATGAAGACCTTACGCTAATAGTTCAGGGCAAAGCAGGGGGAACAAATGAAAGGGATTAAGATGTCAATGATCTAATTATGATGTAGTTAAAATTACAGCCCTGCATTACAAAGCGTAGCCGGCAAAATGAACCCATAAAACAATTAAATAATGTTCTGTGTCACTTTTAGAATTATTTTCTGTTAACCAGGAGGATAAGCTGCTTTGTGACGGTCGCAAATCACTTCACTTCAGGATTTTAGACTGTTTTTTCTGACAATTATTTTGACAATTATATCTCTCTCATGTTTCTCCATCTTGTTGAGGTACAATATGCTGGGAAGAGAAAAGACACGGACATTGTATTGAAGCCACGGATGCTTAGAGAGACCAATAGCAAACAAACTCACATTAATCACAGTAAACCACTAGTGTCAATTTCCACTTCACTGCCTCTCTGAGCACCACAAAACTGTCAGAGTAATCCATCTTCAGTTATCAGATATATCAATCATCGCTGACCAACCACTGCTTCTTGATGTGTTAAGAGAATGACCCTTGAGGCAAGAGAACTAAACAGATAATCATTCTGTAAAGGTCATTGCTCACTCTTAACCTGTGACCGCTTTGCTTAATCAGTAAAAGAATTAAAGCCCTTAGCTTAGTTTTCTCTGATTTTCAGTCGACCTTATTATATTAAACCTTGAAAAAAATGGTCCAGTTAAAAGAAATTAAGTAAAATGTTGCACAGTGGATGGTTTCATGGCGTTTTAATTTATGATACTGGTATCAACATTTTCTTTAATATGTCAATTAAAAATCCAGATGAACATAGACATAAATGAGAACAGTGATGACTTTAAAATATACAATTAATGGGTCTATCTTAGCTCAGGTAATCCGATTTTAGAAGAATTTAAAATTTGCGTTTACAAATCTATGCGGAATTTGATGTCTTGGCATCATCTAGGACATTGTTCTTCAGAAACTGAAAGGTAAGATTTATGAAACGTTGTTTTCCGTTTGCTCTCTCTATATAAGCACTGCTGTCTAGAAGTAACAAGTGATATATAAAAGAGATCTCGATTGTTACATTTATTTCATATGGGTTAAAATGAGTGACGCTAGAGAACACTGACAAGAACCATCATGAGGATTCTCATCATTAGCAATATTTGAGGAAATCTCAGATTCTGGAAAGTTGTCCAATATTCAGTCAGTCAATTTATCCTGTAACCTGTACATGCGGATTAGATCTGAAGTTATTAAATAGGTCCTAGCAGTTTACTGTATTAAAGCATTATAGTCTAAAAGAGGCTTTGGTTCAAAATATATTATTTTTATGAGAAGAAATTCTGCACATGTGGAATACATGTAAGAAGCGCATTACTGAATGTGTTTTTTTCATTAAGCATATTTATGATGATTTATGCTGTTGTATTTATCAGGCATATTCTACATATTTAACAACACTGTCAAGCTCGTCAGCAGGCACAGCTACAGTGCTACAATGTGGCTGCCATTTTCAGTATTTTGAAAGGATTGCATTGTTTAATTATGCATTGATTCAAAAAATATAGTTGATAAGGGATTATAAAGTCTATGCACTCCGTTCACTTTAGGCTCTCCTGTTTTTGCCAAGTGGTTCATATCCTAAGGATAACATCATGTTGACCCTTGGACAACATTTAAATCAACCAATCAGATTTCAGAAATAAATGTACAGTTCATTTTTAGTTGAATCTTCCAACCAGGATTAGGTGGTTCTGGACCATTGTTTTTCACTACTCATTTCCCTCGGCTTTTAGGGGTAAGTTATGGTCAGGGTTGGGGTTTGGTGTGGGTTTAGGTTTTATTTATAAATATGTTGTCCTGAGGACATCAACCACATGGCAAATCAGGTCGAGCGTCCACTTTAAATGTGTCCACAAAGGATGTTTCACAGTGATGAGTGAGTCACACTCCAAAGATAGATAGATGTTTTTTATAATAGAAGAACAGATGTTGCAGAGGTGAGGAGAGATACCCAAAAGCTTGTGTGAATCATTATCAAACCTACAGTGACCTAATTCTGCTTCGATTCTGGGCTCAAATGTGGAGTTATAAAACAGTGATGACACATATGGATAAGGGTTTATGTGTGGAGTACAGAAGCTGTTGACAGACTAAGGGGCATGAGGAGTGCAATACAATTTTTAGATCTTAGACTGTTTTAGGGGTACTGTAAATGTGACCCTGGATCACAAAATCAGTCTTAAGCAGCACGAGAACATTTGTATTTGCCAAAAACGTATTGTAGGGGTCAAAATTATGTATTTTTCTTATATGCCAAAATTCATAAGGATATTACGTAAAGATGATGTTCCATGGACGATATTTAGTAAATTTACTACTGTAAATATATCAAAACTTTATTTTTGTGAGTGGCTGGTCTGCACAGCGCCTCTGATGAACAACTTTAAGGCGATTTTCTCAATGTTTAGATATTTTTGCAAGAGTTTTAAATTGTTAAATCTCAGCCAATTTTTGTCCTATCCTAACAAACCAAATAACAATAGAAAGTTTATATATAAAGAAAAAATTGACCCTTAAGACTGGTTTTGTTCTCCAAGGTCGAGTTTAGGCTTGAAGCGGTTGAGCCAAGCAATTACATTTTTCCCTTAAATATGCCTTATTGATCTGATTCTGGAACGGGGAGTGTTTCAACAAATTTGACTCAATTTATATGCAATTAAGTCACTTCATCACCACATAGTTCAAGGATTTGACTGTATTTAGAGAAATTTATCAAAAGGAAACACCATCATGTAGTCTTCAGCGAAAAAGGCTCATAAAGCATAAACATTTAAACATCTCTCCTATGAAACACATCATAAAAAAACAAACTTATCTGAGTCTTGTGAGGGGTCAGAGTATAGGAGTTGACAATTCATACAATCAACTTGAGTTTAATGTCCAATGTGGAATTTCCCAAAGGCAAGGAGGAGAATATTGTCCAAACAAAATCCCACTCCCAGAAACAATCAAATATCATCCAGTCTTCTCTCGGCATGAACAATATTCCTTTAATCTCAAAATCCCTGTAACAGAGAATGGAAAATATTGCTTTTATTGGGGTTGAAAAATGAACCTTCCAACCAGCTCTAATGGCTCCCAACATATGCACCTCCTTAACCCCTAACCTTCTCTCTACTGCCCCATATCAAAATAAAAGTCCTGGGCTATCTCTCTGATTTTAGTGAAGGTCATACAATTACCACATTGGTGCACAGAGTGAAAAATACATACCTTTGTATACTGGAAAAACATTTGCCCTGTTGTGGCGGTGTAAGAGAGTAATTAAATTGAACTCCACTGTTCTTCCAAATTCACAGTGAGCCCAAAAATAGAGTTGTAATAACAATTGACAGAAAAACAATGACCTTTTCAACAAAAGTAGGATAAGGGGAGCTGTTATGTTTGTCAATGCAGGTACTCTGGAACCGAAAGGAGCAGCAAATTGTTGACAGTATACCTTAACTAGTTATTTCTTCTTACAATTTGGATTCCACTATACCTCAGAACCCATACTTCTCACATATGGAATCTCCTTCACATAAACAAACACAATAATATATGAATATGTCTATATATAGGCTAAAGACCACATGTCATCATTTAATGCTGTATATAAACAAATTCATTGGATGCGTGCTCCTGACCCGAAGATAACTCTCAGTCTGTTTGGTTCTCGGTCTGGTTATTGACTAATAATATAACAATTTGTTTTATATTCAATTTTTATGAATGATTGTTTATATTAATATTTGATTGTATATTAATTGTAATAAATATAATAAATAAAAAACTACTCCGCTGTTGTTGCAGCTGAAACTGTCTATAAACATGAATGTTGTATATCCAATGTGAGCTGTTCTAGAATTTCTTCCAGACTACTAACTATATAAAACACACCCATTTCATTTAAAACCCCGGCCCAAACACAGACATTTATCCCTGTGCGGGAGAGTTAGCGGTGTGTCATTTCAGCCTCATTTCCAAGGATTAAAGTAAATTCAGACACTCTGGATTATTTGGCATGCGTGTACCTGCAAGATCACCTGCAGCTTTTAACACAGTGACTTGTCGTCTCTATTCCCTCTTACGCTTTAACCAGTTTAACCATTTACATTTACGCATTTGGCGACTTAGATTGCATTATACTATACATTTACATATACGCATACTCAGGCCATCTACCTCTTGAACAGTTAAATGTTTTTTACATGCAATTGGGAATTTACGTACAAAAAATGTACGCGCAATAATAATAAAGTGCAATATTACAGTCATCCTGCAGATAATACACTATCTATTTTTATACAACATTTTCTGTAAATTATGTTTCATTCCGCTAATTATAACGCATATCTTTTACTATAATAGTCTATTCTTATTTTTACCTGTACATATTTACATACACACATTGCTTTCCTTCTATAGCTTTACTCTTATGTTTATTGGATTGTATTTCTTAATTTTTTATACCCATAGGCATTAAATTAAATCATGTGTGCTACTGTATGATATTGTTTGACGGTCTCTGTGTACTGTTGTTGCTGATTATGTGTACTGGATGCTCCTGTCACCAAAACAAATTCCTTGTATGTGAAAACAATAAAGTATGTGGCAATAAGGCTCTTTCTGATTCTGATTCTGTATGTGCAAGTATGTGCAATCCCTTGACGTTGCTAGCGCCATGTTCTAACCACTGAGCCACAAGAAAGCTATTAATTACACTTAATTCGTATAAATTCTGCTTTCGTTTTGTGTTTAGGGTGATGTTTTTTGCTAGCTTTTTTCCTAATAATCTTAGGTTTCTCTAAGATTCACATTGCGTGAATTCAAATGACATTGTCACCTTGTAAAACAATCACGATTTCCTGTGAGTACGCAGGCCTTTTAGACCTCAATAACAGGCGAACGCCGCGCTGGTTTTGCAAGCATTCCATTGGTATAGCAACATAACAGAAAAGGCAATCACTTGTACTATGCAACTGTGTACAGCCAGAGTAGATTTTTTGACCTTTCGTGAACATTCGTACATATCTCTCCCCTTCTAACCTTCCACTAGTAATTGGTGGCTTCTCTGGCACTGCAGATGAAATCTGTGTGTAAAACTGACTGGGGGTCTGCCACTGCACAGGCAAGGCCAGATGGCAGCCTCACATCAATTAGTTCAATGAACGGCTTGATAAACAAAGGCAGAAGTAACTCTCGGAAGCAAGAGCAACATTTTTAACAAATACCTACACACAATGTCAATTGGTGTGAATCTCCTGCAGGGTGTGTTATGTCATTCCTAACCTGCCAGTCTTTCACCTTGAATTACAGTTAAAAGGAGGTCTGTTTCTTTTCTACCCCGTGCACATCTGGAGTTTGAGTTTTATTCATGATTTCATAAAAGCTACATTTTGATGAAGCTTTGAAGTCAGACGGACTGGCCCTTGAATTAACGGTTATTTAATTGTGGAGGATACTGAGATGCGGTTCATTAAAGGTGCTTCAGAGGTTTTCTGAGACACTTTCTAGTCTCTCTGAAAATGAGAGGAAAAGTGAAGGCTTTAGACTGCCAAACCTTTTGAAACAACGAATACAGGGTATTATTAGAGTCAAGGTTTTCTCTATTTGCATGTTGTTCTAGTCTTTTGTGAAATGTCCTGGTATTTTCGCGATTGTTTTAGTTGTTTAAAAATGTCGGCATGTCCTTTGAAATCAACTATTTATTTTAATTAATTGATGTATTGGATACTATTTTTTATTTTATTTTCTTAGATCTTGCTGGCTTGAGAAAATAATGTCCACCATATTTTACATGACTTTTCTTGCTCTCAAATTCCTTGCTTTTGCTACATTCTAGATGGTTTAGTCAGGGTCAAAGTGCATAATACTAGGCCTTGAGGTTTTCATGTAGGATTCCAGCAACTACTCATTTAAACACTGATGTGGAAAATATGATCCTTAAGTTTAAACATGAAAAAAATCAATAGCACTCTGGTCCCACCGAGGACAACCCCACGGGCTGTGTTATAAATCACAATGACGTCCCTTGATATAGCGACTCATTACGGAAACATTTAAAAGTCAGTTTTGTTGTTTTCAGCTACTTTTATTAGCCGTCATTACCTGAATTAAGCCTCTACGTAAATGCTTTTGAGGGGCTCATTAGGTATACGAGTTTGTTAGAAACTTCGCAAGGGGCTTAGCATTTAAAAGTGTGAAAGCCATGTTTGGTGGACCAAATATTCGTCTGCTGAAATAGTCCAATTGAAATGGGCTCAAACACCTGATGAAGTTTCAGAGGTATACTTCAGCAATGAACCAAATGAGAACATTTAGCTCATTCAGATACTCATTGAAATGGAGTGCAATGGTGATAGTGGCAGAAAGGCAAGGCATACTGGACCAGCTGTGTTTGTGTGAGTGTGCGTGTGTGTCCTCACAGCAGATCTGACAGAAATGTGATCTTGCTGTGAGTCGGCGCTATGCATTAAAGACAGTAAACTCCTGCTGTGACAAATGGTATTTCTGTTTACTATGTGTAAAAAAACATGTCTAACTGTGCAACTCTCTTGCTTTCCTTAGTACTACAACACAGCTGAATGTTTGTTAAATATTAGTGATATAGAGCATATTTATAGAGTATATTTATAGAAGTAGACACCCAAAAATAATTGACTCTGATGACACAAATATGACTTGGAAGTGTTTTGCTTGAAGGTGCACCGTGATATCGGCCTATAAATGGTATCGGCCGTTAAAAGCATATTTCATACTATCGGCTATCACCAGTATGATGTTCAATATTAATTGTCCTTATAGAAATTATTAACATTCTGAAAGTAAAGAAATATCGATTTAACATTCAGAATCTGCAGCTTTTACTCTGAATAATCGGTATCGGTGCATCTCTAGTTTATATGAGTGACTTCAGGTGTCTAACAAGATTTTAAAGGCAATATGAGTTAAAAAATACTAATCATAAAAAGCTACTGAGCGGCTTTGAATATAGTGCTTCTTATGAAGCAATTTCCTGGAAATGTGAATGGTACAGTAGAAGAATTCCTGTTGTCATGTACGTAATTCTCTCTGAAGACATTTTTTATTTTCTCGCAAACTATTTCTTTAAATCATTTTCAAACCTATTTATTCGGCTAGAGATAAAGTAGATAATAAAATAAGTAGGTCTTTTTTGACATCTAAAGGAAGTTTCATTTCTTGAGATTGCACTGACATTAATAGCTGACAGATAATAAATTAATAACTTGACTTTGTAGGATCTGAGAACCTGTAAATCAAATAAATGTCACTTGGCAAATAGACAAGATGCAAAAATGCTATATTCATACAATTAATAAAAAGAAAGAAAGAAACCCTTTCAGAATAGTGCAACTAGCTTTTTGGGCCAAAGAATCATGTGCATCAATTATTTAAATCAGCTTTTCGTGGCAGATGGGATTGCATAAACTGTGTGAATATTTAGCATAATTTTCAGCGCTTTTCTCTGCAAGCAAACTTCATGATCACCTGGTCCACTGCATTTCCCCATTTCATTCTCTCGCTGATTATTTGTTTATTTTTACACCAAATTCAATCTTGACATTTAAGCAGCTGAAATGTTTAACCTTGTTAAATGCCAAGGAAGGAGAAATCCTCGGTGAGAAGGGTTTGGAGGAATTTGTTTCTAAACAATCCACCAAATATCCAGGCTTCCGTTTCTGATCACAGATGGCATGGCCCGTATGCCTGGCTTTAACTGTGGAATATGTTACATGCATCGATGAAGCAACAGAAGCTGAGATAATTGTACAAAAATGAAACACATGCCTGCTTCAAAATGATGAGTATTTTGGCCATCTGCCTTGTTCGAAGTGTTACCTGTGACCCCTCAGCCAGCAGGCCATCCTGAATCACACCAGGGGAGCTATCAGCCGCTGCTCTGAGGAGCAGCCCTGATCGGATATTTATTCACAGTTTGTGTCTTGGGTCAAATAACAAGCCAGGTAATGTGGGCTCTGCGGGGAGGAGAGGAGAATCTAATGTGCAAATAATGACTCTGATGTTTGACATTGTAATGTTTGTTTATAATTGTACTGTACAGGATCTCCCTTGGTAACTGGTTTATTTTGAAAGCCAGGCAAGAAAACAACTACAAGTGTCACCGGGTGAACATCATTAAAAGGGTGACCATGTCACGTTCTACACAATAGATAAAAGCAACATTTTGCATAGAGAAAAGGTACCAATTTAAGCCTGAAAGATGATATTATCATTCACATTGACATTTTAACCTGTATGACTTTCTTTCTTCTCCAGAACACGAAAGAAGATATTTTGAAGAATGATGTTAACCAAACATCCTCCATTGACTTCCATTGTATGGATTCAAAACAGTGCGAGACAATGGGGTCATGCTTCAAAATATCTTCTTTTGTTTTCTGCAGAGGAAAGAAAGTCATACATGTATGGAATGACATGAGGGTGAGTAAATGATGACAGAATTTCCATTTTTCGGTTTTATGGATCTCACTTTTATTACTGAAATAAATAATATTGTATTATTTATGATATTTTTATACATAATAGTAAGATATCCATGATGATATTAAGAACAATACCAAACATATTAATCAAACACATTAAGTTAAATTGTTTACAGATTCATTTTTAAAATGTCAAGTATCATAAGTCTTTATGGTAGACAATGTGTGCATGTTCCTTATAAAATATGATTTCTTATTCATCTATGAATCATCATTTTTCATTAAGGTGTAGGGTTCAATATGACCTGTTCTTGACTCGTGAGACATGAAGAGGATAAGTGGCTCTGGCAGTGCGTTCCACTTTAGGTGAACTCCGCTCATCGGGGTCATGAAAATGTTTAGCTCTGATCCAGTGCTCTTGAAGAGGGGATTTAGGTCAAGATGTTAAATGGAATAGTCATTACAGGACCCGTGCAAATATAAATAACTGCTTAATGTCATTTCTGAAGGGCGTGACTTTAACCCGCCAAACTGTCTTTTATTTGAATTAGAATTTTTTTGAGATTTGTAGAGTTGCCAGGAAAATAATACAAACCATCTGCTTTGTCTGGGGTTTTTTACATATTGATGTACATTGAACTTGATGAAATACTGAAATGAACCAAATGGGTCGCACTATTACTAGCCAGAAAGCTGAATGCTCTCATTTATCATACTTAGCATCATATAACCCCTGTAAATGGGCTGTTTATTGGTCAAAGTGAATTATAATGTTGTCGACCTTTAATTATCAAGTTTCTCAATATCAAGTAATGATATATATATAATATTCTTCCAAATATCTTCTTTTGTTTTCTACCGAAGAAAGAAAGTCATGCAGGTTTGAAATGACAAGAGGATGAGGAAATGATGACAGAATTCCTATGGGTGAACTATCACATTAACTTCTGTTATCTTATTGTTTAGCTTGAGAAACTACTTGGACCTAATTCAAGTAGATTCTTCAAGGCCGGTTTCACAGACAAGGGTTAGTTTATGCCTTGGTGAAATTAGAATAAAGTCACTTTTATTGAAATGACTTAGATAAAAACATTACTGGTGTGCATCTTGAGACAAACCAATGGCATTGACATATTTAAACAGGGCGATTTATAATTTATTTTCAGGTAAGACAGCTCAAACATTCATTTAAGTCTGGGACTAGTCTGCAGACTTGTCTGTGAAACCGGCACTAATGTCTTCACGTTGTAAATTAAGTCTTTGCTCATTTTCTACCGAGCGAGAGAGAGACTCCCAAATAAAGAGTACCAGGTTGTTTAGACAAATGTCGCTGTTCCAGTTCAAAAGGGCAATCATTCATTTTTGGCGCAGACTTATGCAGCCACAAGCTGACGTGCTGCTTAGTCTCACCGAGCTGATGGCCTCTTAGGGCTTCAACAAAAAGACCAGCTCCATGTTCCACCATGGGAGACAAATCACCGTGATTGACCACCCTTGAAGCCTCGTCCTTCAATTTGCACTGCTGTTTTGGTCAATCTGTCATCCCTCTGCAGCAGTCACTTGTGAAGCAGTATGTATGAGCAGTGACCACCTCAAGTCTATCGGCGTCTCTGGTGCGTTCCGGAACGCGGCGTGGAAATCAATCGGCTGATTCAGTTGCCAGGGGAAATCTGAATCTGTCTGATCAATACTTGACTCCTTCCGATTCTACAGCGGAACAAAAGTAAGCCGCCACATGAAATGAGATTCTAGCATATTTTGTGTGACGGCGGCTCGTCTTGTCTGTGTTGTTGTTGATCCTGATGGGGGAAATCACATGAAATGAATACAGCAAACAAAACTTGACATTTGGCAGGTAGACTGTGTAGTGTTTTGTTAATATTTTTCTCTCAGCATTGATCTTTAGAGTTTTTTTACACGCGTGTCTGTTTGTTGACAGTGTTTTGTTAAACTGTGACAATGTCCTATACATTGGTATATATATATTCTGGTGAAAACAACATCCATCCAAAGACCAATATTAATGAGTGATAATACAGAGTCAGCCATGATCACAAAACGATATCTGAAATGTGAAGTGAATCAATAATTGTTTTTTACTCAATATAACATTTCTCGTACATGTATTGATTTATCTTTATTTTGGAATTTTAAGGAATTGGATAAGAACAACAAAAATCGATGTAATGATCAAATTTGATTAAATGTTTGTTTTTCATACAATTTCAAATCTTAAGTTCTTGAACCTCGTTTTTTTAAATATAAACATCACTTATGGGCAGATTGGATTGTTGATTTTTATCCGTTAGCCGTCGTATTTTCGCAGCATCTTGAAACTTTTCTCCAGGTTATTGGTGAGCAGAATAAACATCGAAGCATTGCTTCCAATAAAATGTCTATGCTATTTGCGTATTGACATTTTACATAGATATTTGCAATCCCATGGGAACGAACCCACAGCAAAATATAACACGAATTTTCCATTACCATATTCAAATTTAACTTTCGCCCATCAGAAAGGAATTGCAGGTTTGTCAGTGAGGAAAAATATTATTTATTATAAAACATCAAACAACCATTATGTCAGAAGCTGCAGTTTAAGGCCAGTCACGGAATGTATATACAATTTCTTTATGTTCTTATTTAAACTCTTTTTCTGATTTAAACACGTTTTTTTCTCCCAGCCAATGCTGGATTCAAAGTGTTACCACCAAGGCTGTTCATACAAACCTAAAACGTTTATATGGCAGATACATAAAATATAAGCTTGTTCTCGATAGTGTGATTATTCTTCATGAAGCAAATAACTCCCTTATGTTTTTTCTTCTATTCTTTCTTTTAGCTCAATAATGCTTCAGTCCCCAGTATTATAAATTATTGATCGTGTTATTGTGCGATTATATCTTTCTCAGCTCTTCAGAAAGTTTATCTGTGTACCATGGTATTGAGGGCTTGAAGTGAATACATTACTGAGCAGAAGTAATCCTGTTAAAGATTTCTATGTTGGGAGTTCACATCGTACGTTGGGGCTTTGCCAAAGCAGAGGCTTGTCTACATCTTAAATTAATCAAATTGGACACAATTAGAAGACTTTTCACAACCAGCATCGTAAGTGCTTGTGCCTTGATTTGCATAAAAAGAAAACGAGGTAATTTCATCATTAAAGATTGTCGTCTTGTAGGGTTCAGGCTCTGTGTTGAATTCTTTTTTTGGGACACACTTAAGTACTGAATCAAGAGGCCGTGCTAATAAAATGTTTTGCACTAAGTGTTAAAGATAGCTCTCTGCACCCTGTATACTTAAGTCTGTTTATTCACTTACATTATGTCCCCGAGGCAAGATACATAACGCTTTGAATGTTCATTTCAATGTGATTGCATCCGAGACTTCCTGCCCTGATGTAATTTTTTCCTGATATTATCCTGTATATGCCGTTATAGAGTGCTTGATAACTCTGTTACACACATCTGGATGCTATTGTGATTTTCTATCACTGTTTTCGAGCTACTGTGTCGAATTGTTCTTTTGGGACAGTCGCCAATCAAACTCTCCTGAGAGTAACTGTCCCTTTTGCTGAAACCTCTCCCTGATTCTGAAACGGGTCTCTGATAAGCACACAGGTGCTGGTAATTATCCAGTCACTCGTCTAAATAAGTGAGCACCTGCTGGCGACCACTTAAGGGCTTTTCCTCCACCTGGAATACAATTCCCACAATCCCCGTGGGCATGCTCGTTCATGACAGGAAAGACAGTGGAAGAGACTTTTGGTGGAAACGGAGATGAAAATAGATTTAAGGAGCGAAAAACCTGAGCGATAGAGGAGATGCTATTGGAAGGAAGGATTGTGAAGGGGTTTATCGAGATATTCCTCAACATGATAAAAAATATGGTGCGATGATCTTAAACCTCTAGGGCTTAAAACTCAGACACGATTAAAGCTCAACTCAGTAAAAACTGATTCCAAGATCAAGTAAATAATGCTGAAGAAAATCTCAAGGTTTAGATGAAAGTTGCATTTCTTTGGTTCAACTTTTATATAGCTTTATTTAATGGGATACAGTTCACATAAAAATGAATCAATTTAATCATTTACCCACCATCATGTCATTCCAAACCTGTGTGACTTTTCCTGCAGAACAGAAAATATTTCAAAAGGAATCCCAGAAATAACTGATTTTTCATTCATGGCATCATAACTTTTTTTTACTTTGAGTAGACTTGAAGTAGAACAAAAGTATCAACTTGCAAGGCCGTAAATCATTAAGTAACTTTAAACGCCCCATTTTACAGTGTATTGAAGTGTCAGTCAATTATAGTATAATTGATAATGTCAGTCTTGTCAAATGGGAATGATTGTTGACCATCATCGCTCTATAATTCTTTAGTATTTAAAAGATCTTGTTACATTGAATTATCTGAATTAGTAATAACAAAATCAGTTGCATTCAATTGGCAGTCCATAAAAAAGGTACAGTAAGCCAGTTGTGGTTGACTTGTTTAAGCCTTCTTAAATCAAATGAATCAGTCAGAGGTATTTTCTATAGGCCAATACTGCATATGGCTGATGAAGGTCGTAAACACCCATCTCTCAACGCAACCCAAAGCCATGACCTACAGCTTTGACACCCCGCTAGTTTGACATACTTGTCAAGAACTTGCCACATCCAGTAAGACTCAAGCATGTTCGGGGGAAGACATTTTGAAGAACACACCCTTGGCGTTGCCCATGGAACCTTGGAGTGTCTGTAACACCTGCTCACATTTAGTCCTGTCAAGTACAATCATATCATTAAAAGTATTCAAGGCATGTCCCCTTTCTCTTTCAACTCCTCAACTGGAGCTCTGATACTGTAGCTGCACACTGTACTCACAACCAGAAAGAGAGATGGAGATATACTGTATATGTACTTCCTGACTGCCATGCTTTTTTTGGAAGACAGAGCTAGTACCATGGGTGTCGATATAAATCAGATGTACTTCAAAGCATGGCAATTTTTCCTTTGTTGTCTGCATGAGCTCCTCATAAAGTGTAAATAAGGGAAACCGAGAGACACGATTTGAGAAGATAGATTCATCTGATGTGGTAGACACCGTGTGTTGTGTGAGAGAGAGACACAGACTCAATCAATGAACTGTCTGACTGAAAGCTCCGGATAGATCTCTCCATAGCTTCTTGTGCCATTCCCTTTTCCACTTTTGGCAATATATACGTCACCAACACAGAGCGCTGAGTACAAGTGATGCATTGGTCTTATTTTACAGTATTCTTGTTTTCAGAGGTTGGAATATCCCAAAAAATATAAAAAGAGCTGAGGCTTGAGATCCTTTCATTCATCCATTACATTCTTTTAAGGTCCATTTATTGTATTTTTTCCTGTGTATTACCTTGAACCCATGTATAAAATAGGGCACTAAAATACACTTTATTTAAACACTTAGTAGACTTCCTTGTATTTAGAGTGCACTATTTTCACGAATTAAGTTTGTACTTAATATGCGAAAATAGTCTTTAGTATTTCTACTCATGGTGTCTCAAAATTACACAGTACACTTATATTTTTAAATGAATCTTAAAAAAGACATACATTAGTGTGTGAAATAGAGCAATTTAAATACATTTGTATATTTTAGTGCACTTCTTTCTTCCCCTTCAGATTCATCCACTCAAAAAGTAGACTGTTATTCTGTTATTTACTCACTTTTTAAACTCATCAAAGTCTGTTACGAAGACGTGCCACTCGGTGGCCATGTTTGCAACACCTCTGGGCAGCAATTTCAGTCATAGCAAGACAAGCCTTATCACCTTGAATAGTGAAAGGCAGATATTTCAAAAATAAAATAGCATATTTCCGATCAATGATTTAACCTGACATGGACTTTACCACAACTTTGCTAAATTTAAATTGCATTGCAAATCACATATTTCGTAGGTGCTTCAGTTACTGCACATGCACACCCCAGAAGTATCTGTCTTTATCTATTGACGATTGGATTTTTTACTGGAAGGCAGGACTTTCTTCGCTAGACCAACCATATCGATGTTGCATTCTTCGCCTTTTCATTGTAATGGCAGTGGCGCATCTTGTTAACATACAGTATATTATTTTTGCCCATATGCTTATTTTGAGTCAAATACAAAGGATCTTCATTAAGCCCTTCCTATATGTAAAAAACTTTCATAAATGTAGAATTTATGATTCATGTCTGAAATCTTCCATAGCCATCCAACATCTTAGAGGGAGAAAAAAAAGTAAATTTTCACTGATAATCCAACACGATCTCATTGTCACGGGTTGGGGACCACAGACACGGAGGTTTTTAACAAAGACACTTTAATATTAACCACAATGATAATCAGGAGTATCAAGATATACAACAACTAGGTAACACCACAGTTGACAGGACAATGAACAAATGAACATGATGTGTATAAATAGCGTCCGGTTGATGAAGTTGATGGTTGACGGGTGAGGGTGACTACGAACACGTGACAGCTGAGGGAGCATGGAGGAACATGGGAAATGCAGTCCTGGGACAAACACGGGGAGAAACAGAGTGAACCGTGATACTCATGACAATTTATAACTTTTTTTACATGCTAATATACAGTACAATCTGCTTCACCTCAGTGACAGTTGAATTTAGTGATGGGGTTAGAAGACCTTTTTCTAGTTATCACACAGTTACATTAACGCTGCAGAATCATACAATATTGCCACATCATAAAATATGTTTTTTCAGATCAGATTAAATAATCTTTCACTTTAGTGAGCTGTTAATTTGAAAACGTTAGACTTGAGAATTAAGTCACTAAGAGTTGCTCTAGAGAACTTGGGTTCACAGCTCATTAGAGGGGAAGATTATCAGCAAATAATTGCATTACTTCAGTCTGCTCCCCACACAGTTTCACATTGCTGTAGAAGACATATTGTACAGAAATCGTATAGACTTTTTTTCCATATGAAGCATGAGAGACAAGGTTAGCATGAACTTTATGAGGGTCAGTATGAGCGTTCTTTGGAAAAGAGGAGCATGACATATTTCCACGTGTTTCGCTTACAAAAAACGACAGCATGCTGGTTTGAAAGACTGCGGGTTAGTGAATTAAAGGAAGTGCATGTAAAAAATGTACTGTATTATATCAAATCAATACTTTAATATGTTTGTAGACATGATCAGTTCACATACTGTATTGGTTTGTCCAAAAAACAATGCAATAGCCAGTTATTCCACTCTGAAATATGCATTCCGTGCCGGAATGTCTCTTTTTGTTTTGATCCGTATGACCCCGCCCACTGATGATTTACCAACTAGTGTATTTCGACAGCTTTCCAGTTGGCGACAATAACAGCATATTGCAGCAAACAAATGATCTGGGTATGAGATAATAGCAAATAGCAGTTTCCACCTTTCCGGTACTAATATGTTGCAAACGTAGAAAGAATTACTATATTATTTTACAATTTACGAGGAGTAACGTACAATATTTGTATGGTTATATAAAAGAGACAGCAAAAAATGCGACCAGAGGAATCCAGCTGCTGATTGAATTTTATTTGCAACAACAAAACCACTTCAAACATATAAATTATCAAATAAACTTACAGTGTATGAGTTGATGCTTTCCATAACACTCATGTGAGTGTCTGGTAACTCCTGTGAGTTGAGTCTTAGGAGAAGGAGGGGCGGGGAAAACCCTGCGATAGCAATATCAACCCCTAGGTGTCAATGTTACATATACAGCTCCTTTAATACAGAATTATCATGTTTGGTTGTAGTTTTCTCTTAAAGTGGAGACATGCTTTTTGCAATAATTAGCTGCAGTACTTGTTGAAAGAGTTCACACGCTCAGAAAAACAACAGATTTTCCTCTCTTTAGTCTTCCCATTCATATTCTACAACTTGTTTGTTGCGTGTTACAGGCTGCGAGCATGTTAATTTAAACTCAAAAGACAACATAGTCTCCTGCAATTTAACTCACTCAACTTTCACTCTCAATTGCTCTCATTCATCCTCAGACGATGTCTTCTGCTTCAGATGCCTCACTCGCCGTGTGGGGCCTTCTTAATGGCAGAGGCTTTGCAAATCAAATTCATTAGATCTGATTGGTTCGTCAGAAGCCAAGCCAAGCTCTTTAATGATCGGTTTAATGAATATTCAAACACCCTTTCTGGCTCTATGTCCAGTTCTGGCTGTTACACCCTCATTGCTGAAAATGGAAGAACAAAGCCAAGTTGTTTAACAGCTTGCAAGGCTTGGCCGGCGCGGATCTGCATAAACCGTGGCCGCTCACGCTTGTGAATTGCCTCTTTTTGTTTTGCAGTG
The DNA here is from genome assembly GCF_015846415.1 of Triplophysa dalaica. Lineage (NCBI taxonomy): Eukaryota > Metazoa > Chordata > Actinopteri > Cypriniformes > Nemacheilidae > Triplophysa > Triplophysa dalaica. Next base: position 7,705,954 of record NC_079566.1, on the reverse strand, counting down.
AGAGTTTTGTCCTCTGTGATCTGCAGACTTTAATGCTTTTATTTAATAAGCATTGTTTTTTAATGTTGTTGTTGACATTTCTTGTTGAGTGTTAACCAGCAGTGTGGAGGGACGGCGTGTGTCTCAGGTGTGCTCGGGCTTTGGGAGGATTTTTAACGTGCGGAAGAATAGCCAAGATCGTTTCCTTGGTAACAATGGTGAAAACTGAAATAATGCCAAACAAATGAGAGCCAACATGGAGCAGCGGGTCCGCGAGAATGTAGAATGTGATCTGCCGGGACCAATTATTCTGGTAACAATGGGAACCTAAAGCGTTTAAACGTCGACCAGTTGGTGCTTTGAAGCAAATGCCCAAACAAAATTGCAAAATTGACAAATTGTATAAAGAGCTTATGTGAGAATGTATCAACTGTTCGATGTCATGTTTTTGTGGTGTTCTAGAAGAGTACACATGGTCATGAATCAGAGATCATGCTGAAGAATGATAATAGATTATCTTTAAATGCCTAAAGTTGGATATCATGGATCAAGCAGCAATATACATTCCGGATATACACTCGTGATTTATGTTGTCAGAAAAAGATTTTGTAAAACTTTTTGAAAAATACTAGTAGACATCCATGAGACTATGTCTTGGTTAATTTCGTAAATAGTATATTAATTAATCTATTAATAATAACAATAAGTAAAAAATTAAAATTACATATGTTTATAAGCATTTATGCGATGTAATTGATTCAAAACCCATATTTTTTATCACAATACTACAAGCTAAAATTCAAAGAGACAAACTTTTTTAAACTGAAAAAAAATGTTTTTGATTTATAGAGTAACGTGAAGGTGCGCAAATAATTTTCCTTTAATTTTTTCCACAAAAAATGTATTTAGCAATGTTCCTTTAAGATTTAGGCTGTACGCTCTGCATTGAGTTTCTCTTTTGCAATGCAGTCTTTTGACTTTGAAACTTTTAAATGTCTTTATAAAACTCTTTGTTGTATAGACTCAAAGCAGACGTAGGGATCACACACATGGTAAAAGTGACTGTTTAATTACAATTGATTCCACTCTATATGACATTTGAATTCTTTAGCTCACTGTTCAGTCACATCAATAGGTCAATGAACAGTAGAGGAGAAAGTCCAACGAAAAGCTTCTTAGAGACCAAAACATCCCTAAACCAGTTTGCAAAGCCTTTTTAATTCCTCTCTGTGCAGTGAAACAGTGACTGACTGTTGGAGGCACAAGACTGTTGTATGGCCCGCTTCCACCATTAGCAAAGGAACTTTGGTCATTTATCAAATGTTTGCTGTCTAGGGATAAAGCGCTTAAGGCTTACCACAGTGTGTTTTTGAAAGAGATGTAGTTTCAACACTTTGGTGGACATTCAGTAGAATTTGTTCAAAAGCAGTTGTTTATGTTATCAGGGTCTGCATGTTTCATGTGCATTTATGAATTTGGTTTTGTTTAATGTAGTGGCTTTAATCGCAATGTGATGATATTATCTACGGAGATGGGCATATTTAAAGGATCATTCAGATCTTGACAGCTCTGGTTCTTTTTATGCTCACCAAGCTTTATAAATAAGTTATAAATAAGGTGCTTACGGAAAAAACATAAGTCTTCATTAAGGAGTCATTTCATTCGGCTGCAATGTGAAGTGCAGAACACTTTAATATATTTTTTAATCAGGTCCAAGTTTGACCCAAAATGTACCTCAATTTTCTTGAATGGAAGTGATTACTAAAGTGAAACTTTTCACACCCACTTGCTGTATGTGTATTGTGGGAGTTACTGTAGACACTGCTGGAGATTCTCTGCCCTTCTTTCCACTCCAGATATAATTATTCCCTCAATCTGACAAGCCCAAAGGGTCTGGGGTATATTTAGGTTTCCTTCTGATCGCTGAGCCATTGGTTTTCTCACCAGCACACGGATAATTAAGGGGCAATTTTCTTTAATTGACATATTCAAATTAATTATGGATCGGGAACTTGTAATAACTTCTGGCCTGCTATGCCAAGTGGACAGCGTCTTCTTTTTACAGTGTCATTTTAATTTGTGCTTAACGGGAAGTTGATGTGTCCTGATGTAAAATGTGACGAATGCTGTTTAACTATGATTCTTATACTACCAATGTATGTATCCTCATCTCTAATGTCGTAGTCAGTTAGTAAGTGTTGTTAAAAGAAATTGTCGATTTTAGACTACTTTGAGTCATTGAGTTTGGGTCCCCATGAGGTCTAAACCTTTAAGGACTCAAATGTTGTAGGGCAATTTTGTAAAATTTGTAAAAAAAAAAATGTAAAACTCAACTTTTTAGAAACTTTGTGAAAATAAAAAATATATATGATATCTTACTTTATCTTAAAGGGGGACAGTAAATGTTACAGGGATAGCAAAGCAACCTAGAAGTTAGGATATTTTAATTGTACGTTTTTAAGACGGGATGTCCAATTTCTCATGGCCAATGTTGATGTTCAAATCACCAAAACAGACACACAACTACCCCCATCTTTCGCTTTCGTCAGCGCTCGGCTCGACTAATGTCCATTCTGTGCACCTTACTGCTGACTGGTTACAAGGTTGTTTTGGTACTCGGCCCAACTTTGTCTAAACAAGAGTAATTCGGAAATCGGACACCCCGCCTTTTAAGGACACAAAAAAATATATATATCTGATTAAAAGCAAGTGAAATAACATTTATTTTGCATGAGTAATCTTATTGTTGCATGTAGAGTTTCATAAAAAATCTCACAAAAGACACAAATAGCAAAGATTTACCAAAATCTACAATCAAGATTTTAAAAAAATTACACAACCAAACATATTTCATCAGATTCTAAGCACATGATTTTATAGCTCTTACTGCATAAAAAGAATTGTCATAGTTTTTATTTATTCAAAAGAATTTTAGACTTAATGTATGGACAGGGGGGCACGGTGGCTTAGTGGTTAGCACGTTCGCCTCACACCTCCAGGGTTGGGGGTTCGACTCCCGCTTCCAACTTGTGTGTGTGGAGTTTGCATGTTCTCCCCGTGCCTCGGGGGTTTCCTCCGGGTACTCCGGTTTCCTCCCCTGGTCCAAAGACATGCATGGTAGGTTGATTGGCATCTCTGGAAAATTGTCCGTAGGGTGTGAGTGAGTGCGTGAGTGAGTGAATGAATGAGTGTGTGTGCAATGCGATGGGTTGGCACTCCATCCAGGGTGTATCCTGCCTTGATGCCCGATGACTCCTGAGATAGGCGCAGGCTCCCCGTGACCCGAGGTAGTTAGGATAAGTGGTAGAAAATGGAATGGAATGGAATGGAATGTCTGGACAAAGCTAATACTTAACACACCATAACAGAAAACACCATTTTGAGTCATTCTGTATATAATTTAATGCTTTTTAGAATTGTAAAATAACAACAAATATTAGTGATTCGCAATCATATGCACAGCGCAATGCTTGATTATAGTACAATAAAATGCAAACCGTCCTACAACAATTTCTCTCAAAGCAAGACCTTTCATTCGCTTTCTCTTGTCTATCACTTCTAGATTTTGATGCCTTGTCTCGCTTAACAGGAACAGATCTATGACTTTTGCCACAGGAGGGTGAGAAAGAATTGATGGGTGTGATGTTAAAGCCCTGACACTTTCAGGCATTCAACAAGACATTAGTCAGGCAGTGAACTTATCCGCCTGCTGTCATTACTTCTGCTTAGAACCCTTTTCTATGGAGTGGAAAGACAGACTGTGTAGATCTGCTGATCTAGAATCAGTTCTCTGCCTCAGCAGATCTTACAGAACCACACATCACTGTCAATTCCGCAAGACTACAATTGTCTGCCTTTCATATAGCATAAAACACAGTACTGTTTAATTCTGTTTACAGTATTGTAAATCACTAACTTCATTCACATTGCTCACATGGTGTCTGTATGATTTACTAAAACATATTGTGCTTGCAGGATTTTGTTGACGCACCTGATCCTAAAGTAAAAAATAGCTCATCCAAAAATGAAAATACAGTCATCCTGCGGACTCCTACGGTAAGACAATCATCTATGTCTTACCAAACCTGTATGAATTTTCTCATAACTCCAATACAAAAAAAAGATAATTTGGAGACTTTCTTGGCTGCAGTAACGATGACTTGGAACCGGACCTTTCACGATTCACTTTATGATGTTTTTATGATGTTTTATGTTCATTGTTATTGCAAGCAGTGACTGTTTATTTGTGAGTGAAGAAAAAGTGACGACACAATAAATAAGCAGAGAAACTCTTGTATACCTCGAAGGCGAGCTGTGCTCGTGACTTAATGAAGTGTGCAAATGAGGTCACTTTTCCAGTCATAAGAATAACCCATCTAAACCCTGAGGGCCAGATTGATGCATTGCATCTCTTCAAATGACCATGAGTCTTTATAAAGCAGACGATTCTGTATCTCATTGCTGAATGCCCTTGGAAGATGAATTTTTGGCTTTGTGGTGGTGTGAAGCTATGAGAACAAGCAATGCACAAACATGTCCGGGTGATGCTCTGAAGACTTGCGTTGACTGATCTTAGTTGTATTTGTGTTTGGCGGCTTGGATAACCGCGCGCAGGATCTAGTGCATCAGATATCGAGTTTCTTGATAATACTAGTGCAGGGTTAAAAGTCAGACAAGCATGCACATTTGATTGTTTTCTTTTTTGTGATAATGTTTCTTGCATCAAAATTGTTTTTCAAAGCTATCTGTCAATGGATGGTTAACATTTTTGCATGTTAAATGAGGTTCTGGGTTCTCAGTTACTGCTATAGTGTTGTGCTATCTTTTAACAGCAGTCTATTTTCAGCTCTGAAATCACACTGAACGGTTCACAAAACAATTTGCGCTCAAATGTGCTGCACAACCTGTTGGACCGAAATGATTAGTGTTGTTAAAAATAAACGTCAGCAACCTAATGTGGCATTTGTTGGACTCTGCCCATATCTTATTGTTACTTACCACCTGGAATAATAATCTGGTGTTTGCTTAAATATTTTTTATTTGGATTTGGTTTGCAAATGGTTCAACAAATGGACAATTTAGGCTGGTGAGGATGAATTCAGTTCTAAAACTTTAAGCATGTTTATTTAGTTTTTATAGTGTTATTAAAACAATTTCTTTATAACCACTTTTTGATTTCTCAGTGAAACTTGTCACTAAAAGTCTCTTAATTCCAATTTCCAAGTTACCTATTCGATAGTCATAAAATGCTTCTAATATCATTAAATGGCTGGTACACGTATATAAGTTGCTCAAAACGTCCTGTCACATAGGGACTGAATTACATATCACAACAGAAAGTATAACTGTTTATAAATTTAAATCCAGTTCATAGATATCACTTCCCAAAGGTCCATTCGCATCAAACCCATCTGTTATTTAAGGGACCTTAACTGTATTTTAATTTGGTGTGTTGGAAAAGGGAGGGAGAGGAAGGTTAGTCTCTTGTACTCAAAGCAGAAGAGAAATGTGGATTTGATGAGGTGCAGTCATGATTCATTCTCTGCTGGATTTTCCTTCTCGCTCTCTCCCTCTCCTGATCCTGCCATTGAGAGACTTCAGTGAGGAAAGGTTGGGTGCTTATTCTCGTGACTGCATGATTTATTGGCCTATCCTTTGTTCAGAGGAGTGTGGGTCTGCAGGACTAATGAGGGTGGAATTCCACAATCTAATTAGTGCTTGAGTGCATGTAGTGGCTAAAAAATGGGTAAGAATGATTTTGTTGAATGATTGTCTTACACAACACTTATTCACAATGCTCGGGCTGTTAAACAGAGAGAGTAACTATCTATCTATCTATCTATCTATCTATCTATCTATCTATCTATCTATCTATATCTGTCTATCTATCTATCTATCTATCAATCTATCTATCTATCTATCTATCTATCTATCTATCTAGCTATCTAGCTATCTATCTATCTATCTATCTATCTATCTATCTATCTATCTATCTATCTATCTATCTATCAATCTATCTATCTATCTATCTATCTATCTATCTATCTATCTATCTATCTATCTATCTATCTATCTATATCTGTCTATCTATCTATCTATCTATCTATCTATCTATCTATCTATCTATCTATCTATCTATCTATCTATCTATCTATCTATCTATCTATCTACCTACCTACCTACCTACCTACCTACCTACCTACCTACCTACCTATCTATCTATCTATCTATCTATCTATCATCTATCTATCATCTATCTTTCTACCTATACCTACCTACCTACCTACCTACCTGCCCACCTATCCAAATTACCTATCTATCTATCAACTCTCTCTCTCTCTCTCCCTCTCTCTCTCTCTCTCTCTCTCTGTCTCTCTCTCTCTCTCTCTCTCTCACTATCTATATATCTATCCATCTATCTCCCTATCATCTATCTATCTATCTATCTATCTATCTATCTATCTATCTATCTATCATCTATCTTTCTACCTATACCTACCTACCTACCTACCTGCCTACCTATCCAAATTACCTATCTATCTATCAACTCTCTCTCTCTCCCTCTCTCTCCCTGTCTCTCTCTCTCTCGCTCTCTCTTTCACTATCTATATATCTATCCATCTATCTACCTATCATCTATCTATATCTATCTATCTATCTATCTATCCATCTATCTACCTATCTATCTATCTATCTATCTATCTATCTATCTATCTATCTATCTATCATCTATCTTTCTACCTATACCTACCTACCTACCTACCTGCCTACCTATCCAAATTACCTATCTATCTATCAACTCTCTCTCTCTCTCTCTCTCCCTCTCTCTCTCTCTCTCTCTCTCTCTCTGTGTCTCTCTCTCTCTCTCTAACTCTCTCACACTATCTATATATCTATCCATCTATCTACCTATCATCTATCAATCAATCTATCTATCTATCTATCTATCTATCTATCTATCTATCTATCTCTCTCTCTCTCTCTCTCTCTCTCAGTATCTATCTATCTATCTATCTATCTATCTATCTATCTATCTATCTATCTACCTTTCTACCTACCTGCCTATCCATCCATCTTTCCATCTATCCATATATCTGTCTATCTATTTATCTATCATCTATCTATTTACCTATCTACATACCTACCGCGGTACAATGACGTTTTAGGTACATATACACCGAGTCCGCGTCATCGTAGACTTCAGCACCTTGGAGAGTTCTCCGTTTGTGTCTCGAGAGAAGGATATCGCGCTTCAATCTTCATTTGCAGTAGCCCACTTACCTACTAAGTATCGACTTCGGGTTCCAAATCAGTAGGAAAACGATCTCAATAAATGATGAAAAATGATTCAGAGAAGTATTCCTGTTTACTGATACTGGGATCGGGAAATGTGGAGATGAATGCGTCTCAGAGACTTGTTATGTCTATTTTATTAATGTTATATTTCCAAACAAACTTTTCTTTGGTCTGAGATCCTTTCAGTCTGGTTGCTCGCAGTGCGTGTGTGCGCTGTGTTGTAGGTAGGCTACGTGAGCGTGGGAATTGGTGGAGAGAGAGGATGTCGAGCTTCTGCACGTGAAATTTGACTGGGTGTTTAGCCTGTAGATGGCAGGAGCGTCCTTCTACAGTGCAAGTCTTAGATCTCACAATCACTGCCAAAGTTATTTAAAAAGATGCTATTTGATAACGATGATTATAATGCAACACACAGGAGAAAATCCAAGCCTGTGTTTTTCCACAAGATTCTCAAGAAATAAGGCTCCAACGAGCATGTCCAACAGCAGTTTTACAGTAACACAATTTCAGAACTAAGCGATCTCAGGGACTTCCTAGAACATAGAATTTCTTTTCCTGTCTAGACCTCTGACGTTTAATGTAAAACAATGTTTCCACGATGTTACGCCATTCTTCAAGCAGTAAACACATCCCTCATTACGTGTGTGGGAAAAAATGCGTTGTGAAGTATTCTAGCTTTATCTTTCTTTGTTAAAGCATTTAAAGGGGACATTTGTTGATGATCACTAGAAAATAAAAAAATGCCCCATTCTGCATTATGCCCAGATTGCAGTAATTAAGTATTTATTGATTTGATCATTATTGATTTTTTTTATTTTGCATTTATCGTCTTTACGTTTTAAACACATAAATGCAAATGTTGGTTTTTAATTTCATTAAAGCAGTCATGAAACACATTGAGAGCACGCTTAAGAGAAATGGAGTGAGTGAGAAAGATCAGAGCGCAGAGTTTGGCCCCTTTCGGCGAGATGGTTGAGTCCTCGTCAAGGTTGCTGTGGTATCCCAGCATCACCGTTCACTTCGAGCCACGCCGCGATCCGCTCCGCTTCTGGCTGAGGGAACGAACTAATACCTTCATGTGAAAATGAACATAGATGACACAGAGGGTAAAAGCGTCAGATCAACGGGAATCCTAACCGTTTTTAAGAGAGGATGTATTAAATGTGGTCCTGCGGACTCCCAAGCAAAGAAAATGAGGATTAAAACTGGAGTTGCATTTAGGAATCTTATATTTTTTATGATGGTCACGTGCGTGCGAGGTAAGTAATAGGTCTCGAGGAGTTATTTGGGGGGTTTTTACATCAATTTGCATGTGCGTGGATGGGAATTGGGTTTGAGGAGATGTATGTTGGGAGAGCCGACCGTGCAGCAGAATGCTTGAGAATAGAAGCGCATTTACTCAATGCAGGCATTGAGCGAGGGCTCAATAAATATTCTTGCGGTATGCTCGAGCTACGTGAGTTGCTTATGGACATTAAATGATGAATTACAGTGTAATGCAATGTAAGGCGAAATATTGTGGCGTTGCGAAATTTCATCAAAAGCTTTTTGGGGGAATGGTTGGCCAATTTGTTAACATGCAGGGCGTTTTCAGAAAGTGCTTGACTGTTAGCAAATTATTTATATTGTAGCCTATAGCCCATAGTTAATAATAAATGAACGTTTGTCGTGTATTTTCGTACAGCTGTAACATCACTGATGGGGTGCAACTGATAAAGCTTCACGATTCCTTTTGAAGATGCAAGGTGCTGAGAAATATAGGCTACTGTATGCTTCGGGAAACGTGCATTAGTCCATAAGTAATCTAGAACAGGGTGGACGACGTGTTACATGTACGATTCTGACCTTACACCTGTCAATGGACCGCCAGAGCATCTCACAATGGTCCTCTGGACTCCAGTTAATAACACTTGATTTGGCGGACTTAACTGTTGCGCGCCGTCTCCATGTAACATACGAAACACATAATTTGGCCATGTTAAACATCCCAAATCTCTTCCGTGTATTTATAATGAAGAAGCTCGGTCTGAGCTCATCTCTTTGCAAATTGTGGTTCTTGCAGTGGAATTCGACGTGTATAAAAGTTGTCAGGTTTATAATCGTATAATATAGGATTTTGCTTTAAAACGGGTATGTGGTTGGATTGAATTTGGTGGGGTGGTGGCAAACCCGTGGGCAACACTTCTGGGTGATGTATCTTGATCATTAACACCTGCCTAGCATTTTAATTTGCATCGGATCTGGTCCGTTTCCATCTAATGCTAAACGGTTAGTAGATAGTGTCGTGATGGGCACATATGACCCTCATACACACACAAACCTCTATTCATTTCAACTTCATTTAAATAGAGAAACGCATTACAAAAAGGTTATTTGACTTTTCAGTTTTGTTGTGTTAATTCTTTGGGGTTTAGCCTATCGTGTATGTCATCATGGGAAAGATGAGTATTGGGAAAGGGGTTGATTTGTTTCTTGGATGGAGATGAGGATAAACAGCAGGAGCCGGTGTCCGTGTAAAGCGCGCGATCCGCAGTCAGTCTTGTTGGCTGATACCGTCGCGTGGTGGCAGTGTGACGAGATGCCGAGGATAATGAATGCGATCTAGACCTCACATCACTGCCTTACTGCGAGAGAGAAAGAGAGAGAGAGATCCACTGTGCCTACAATGAGTCATTCTGACCTACAGATTTAGCCAAATAAATAAACACTCGCAATATCACCTATTAAATATTTCTATTACAATATGAGGCTCATAAATGTATTCTTCGTCAGACCAGCAGGCCTTAGGACTTAACTTAATTATACACAATAATTCTGCTGGTGCTGAATTAATACTCACTGTTCTAGAGGCAGGGCCCAGGTGGTGGATTTTTAAACAGAAGTGCTTCATATCTTACCTTTTATTTCTTGCCGGCAGGGTAAGTAACAAACCGGCATATTTTCTGTTATGGGGAATGCCATATGGTTGTAATATAACTGGTCAGTTTCATTTGTGTTACTCCCCGCAGCCATCTATAAAATGTTCAGCGGCCATCTAATATGTTTATGACTACATGAATCTCCTCTCACATACGTTTCCTCTTGAAATCTCTACTTCTAGGCCAAGGGAATATGCAGATCCTTCGTGGTTGACCTCACGCGGTAACTTCACGCACAGTTCAGTGCGCTACTACAGTTTTAAGCACTGCTTTATCAGATGACTCTTTAATCTCTTCCTAAATAAATGACCTCAGATCTGTACATAGGAGCAAGGTGACCACTTGGAATGTATAGACCCTTTGACGATGACGGATCCTGTAACATCTGTACAGAACTTGGAAAATCCAGCATGATACAAATTTCTGAAAGAAGTTTTCAATCTCAGTGAGCAAAAGCAAGGCTTCTGAAGAGCCAGGTGCAGAGCGGGGTCATTAAAGTCTACACATGTTTGCAATCAAACAGATTTTGAAGAACGGCTCTTTAAGAGAACGCATGTTTGTGTGAGTACGCTGCGCTCATAACAACGTGGACTTTAAGGGCTCTCGGTTGAATGTCTAGTACCTTCGCATGTGGATGGCGCGTGACATTTCTGTTGCATTTCCAAGCAATTGACAAACGGCGTACCGCCCTCAGATTGGAATTACGTCTCGTGGGAAATCGAGAAGCCGCGAGAAAATAGATCCGGTTACAATGTGCATTGGCTGTCTGTTTATTGGTGGATGTGTAAAATGGGTGTTTAATGTTATAAATACCTCTCGCGAAATCGGGCGGAGGCAGATCAGTCAATACGACTGGCCGGCCTCTCGTACTATTGCTACTTGGATATGCATCACCTTTGCCCCCCGCCCTGAGCAAAATTGATCTGGAATTCAAGTGATGATCTCGTAGTAACAAGGCAGCGCACAAACCCCAGGTGCTACATATCCCCCACAGTGCTGGATGTGTTTCGGTCTTGTGACTACTGATGATGATCAGCGTTGAATTAGTCATGCACAAATATTCACGCCAGTTTGGGTCTCTTGACTCGTACTTGACTACATCTTAAGTGTTAAACAGCTTGTACAACAAAACACATAAAGACGCTGACAGATGGATGGCTTTTTAGAAAGGGATGGGTTTTTGGTGGACAAGGAAAGAGCATGTTGAAATGGTTTTTACTTCCCACATTGACCGTCATATAAGAAGCTTTATTATGTTATTAAAAGTACATAAGCATACATAAACAAAAAATGTATCCTTTTAATTTAGCATTTTTAGGGAACCCCCTAAATCACATTTTGGTGTACACCATCAAGGATTCAGATCCAACGCTGTGATTAGCAATAGTCGGTCGCACAGAATTCCCATGTATTTCATCATTAGTAAATTTCCTAGAGACGGTAGAGCGGCATTGATGTCATTAAGCAGTGACATTATACAGCCATTATTTACTACAAGCTGTATTTTGGCGATAAATTGGCTTTTGGAACAATCAGACATGCTTAATGATGTAATACTGTTATTCCATCATGAAACTGTAAACAATTTTGCCAGCTTGCAGTTTCCCATAATGCTTGCATGCACTATTTTTGCACACATCAATGGGTTTGAAGTGTAGATTGGTGGGGTCCAGCAGGGGCCTCTCGCAATTTCAGCATTGTGATTTTTGTCCCCTTCAATTACCATCACATTTCTCTAATACAGCTTTTAGAAAAGGATGAAAAGATTCCGTGCAAACTCAACAATGTTTGAAGTGCTGTCACACCATGAACGATGACTGAGTCACAACCTCATTACCTGTAGAGGGCTTTCAACACACAGAAGTATTCCACATGCTCGCTCTGCACAATCGCACAAAATGATTTTACTTTGACACCGCGGATCTGATCTCTCTCCACGGAAACTTAAACACTCTACCGTCTGTCCTTCTCTCAGCAAGCACTGCTTTCAGCGAGTTGATATATTGTAAAACAATTTTTCGGTCAACGAAAGCGCTGTTGTTGCACACTGACTTCTACGTTTTCGTGACCTCAAAGGAGTGAAGGGCTTCCAGGGTGACAGGTGTGTGGGAAATGCGGTCTGATTGGAGTCCTGTGTCTGTCAGGGTGGCTCAGGTGCAGAGGCGTGGAGCTGTCTGCTTTTCTCACCGCTACCCGTTGTGACAGAGTATCTCGGTCCATACACGCTCATAAACATTCACAAACTGGTACTGCAGAAGACGCGGTGTCAAAAAAGGGAAAAGCGTGTTTGTTTGACTCTTGTTAGGATACATCTGTACTACTGCAGTATTCAGTAGCTCCTCGCTCTTCAGCACAGATGTGAGAGTGCAGGTTTATGGAGCGCTGCGTTCATTAGCTTGGCGTTGTATGTACGTTGCAAACTCACAATCTACGAATTCCGATTTGCATCTCCGTGATGATGTTCTGCACCGTTTGGTGCTATTTTTAGCGAAAGCCTGGCAAATTTCCTAGACGTGACGGACCCAATCCTATGCCCTCATCCGAATGTCCATGAGCGCTCTGGGTGCGCAGCCAGCTTTTTATGGGTCAACTTCTGTGAATGAAGACATTTCTGTACATCAAAGCCAAGACTGAAGATTATTGGCTTTGATAGAAATGACATGCCATCTTTCAATGACAGCCAATAGAGTACAATGGCAGAGTTCAAATGGGATGTTACTGTACGATTGACCTCCTGACCTTGTAGAGATTTTTAAGAGGTCACCTGCGCTGCGCAGGGATTTTGTTCCCATTGTTCTTCGCTGAGGTGCGTTTAGAACAGTCAGGCCTCATTGTTTCAAACTTGTTCGCGACTGCTGCTCGCGGTGGGTCTCTTGTTTAAAGGGAAAATAGTTGTCAGCGCAATCTGGGTTCCATTGAATCGGGGCCGCCTCACGCCGAGCATAGCTGCCAATTTTCGAAAAGCTCATTTATTTTTTTCCTCCCTCCAGTTCTCACTCACATATGTTGTTTCCTTTTCATAGACAGCTGATATAAATAATTTCTCTTTGACTTAGCCTGGAAGTGATGTCTCTGGAACCGGGAGGGTAATATTTTGGCTGTAATTGAGAAGCTGTGTTTTAATGAGAGATGAATGATTACCTGTCATCTGTTATAGAGGACACAGCTGGACAGAAATCTTGACAAGCTTGACCCTTGTCATTTTGTTCTTGGGCGTCCGGATATGGCAGCGGCTGCAGCTGTTTGCTATGTTGTCATGTTGGATTTTGCCATATTTGGATGGAACACTTCCATTAGATGGAAGTGTTTTGCCACAAATTCACAATGAACTCAAATTTTCTACAAACTTTTAAGTCGTTGATCAATTTAGTCAGGTATCTAAGGTTTATTGGTGTGAATTTTGTGTTCGGAACTCCATGTGATGACAAATAAAATGTACATTCTCAATAAAATGGAATATGTATAAAATGTACATATCATATACTGTATATATATGTTACGTATACAGATTTGTTTTTACACATTTATTTTTACATTATTCCATTCCATTCCATTTTCTACCACTTATCCGAACTACCTCGGGTCACGGGGAGCCTGCGCCTATCTCAGGAGTCATCGGGCATCAAGGCAGGATACACCCTGGATGGAGCGCCAACCCATCGCAGGGCACACACACTCACTCATTCACTCACGCACTCACACCCTACGGACAATTTTTTTTCTATTTTTACATTATATTATGTTATATATTTATATAACGTTAAATACATTTTTAGAATATTGCAAGAAATATGTGACCTGCACAACAAAACCAGTCACAATTGCAAACAATACATTGTATGGTTGAAAAAAAGTTTTTTCTTTTCTGTCAAAAATCATTAGAATATTAAGTAAAGATTATTTTCCATTAAGATATTTTGTCAATTTCTTTCCATAAATATATAAAAACGTTATTTTTGTGAGTGGATACAGCAAAATTGCTAGCAAAAAAATGGCTAGAAACACGTCTACAAACTTGGCTCGCTGCTGCCAGCTCTTTAAGAATTACCCACTTAAGTTTGGTATCTTAGTAAAGCTTAGAAAATCTGCTTTCGGGTTCATCTACTCTCCTCAACATCAGTACAGCAGTAAGCCAATAGAGAGCATTAAAACAAACCTGTTTCTTCTTAGCAACGGCCTGCTACAGTGCATCTGATGGATAACTTTAAAGACAATTTTCTCAATATTTAGATTTTTTGCACCCTGAGATTCCAGATGTTCAAATAGATGTATCTCGGCCAATTACTGTCATATCCTAACAAACCATTTATCAATGGAAAGCATATGACTGGTATTGTGGTCTAGGGTCATATATGTTTGGTCATTTGCAGGTCTTTAGCCGAAAAGTTTCGACCGTATTATGTTGTCTCTCTCTTTCGGCTCAAATGTCGCCGATCACGCTGACCCTTTACTTCATCAGATAGCACAATCTCAGAGCACAATCTAATTAAAATGGCAAACATTTTAAATTAGCGTTTGCTGTTCAGGGAGCGTGTCCACAGTGTGGTTTAGGTCTTGCAAAGTGCAACTTCATCAGTTTCAGGCGGTCGTAGTCACCTTGGGGCTGGTCTATTTGTTCTAGTCCGACAAGATTTTAAACCAAATTTGAGTTATGGCCCTTCAACTTTATCTGGTTGAGAAAGTGAGATCGTTCGTATTGAAATTACCCAAGGGTATACTTATTACCTCCATAATTTAGATTCATTATTAATGATGATTATAATAATAATGCATAACTGAGATCAAGAGGTCAACTAACAGAAGTTAAGAGTTTATTTTCACTCTACCCAAGATGCTTAGAGGGATTTACCTATGATGCAATGCTGTGGTAGATATTTCGGAAAACGCTGCATTATGTGACAATGCTGAAGGCAGGAGAGTAATGTGGTGCCATGTCAATATTACTTGGATATTTAATGGTCCCTATGGCTGTGCGTTTGTTCACACGTCACAGATAATGTGAGACAACTTTGAGCCGGCTGTTTGCATGCAGAGGCCTACATATCCAATAAGGAAACACTTACATGTACAAGACAGAATGATTTATATGCCTAGTCTTCAAAAGTGCGATGCAGATATTTCAGTACTTGGTAAATAAAAAGAGCATTATTAGTAGTATTTGTAACCCTTTGTTTCTGTGTTATAGGAAGAATCAGCAGAATATATCTCAACTATAAAGGCAAATCAATATCTTGTGTCAAGAGAGGAATGAGCAGGTTGTATCGTAATTATGATGTCAAAATCATTTTTAGATTCTTCAAGATAGACCAGCAGTGTCAGAATAGAAGTGTATGGCAGAATCACAAAAGTATGTTGTCTTTGTTGTATTTCCCTAAATCCACACCAGCCTAAAGTGTTTGGATTGAACAACTAGTCAATGATCCAAAACACTGGTGCTACATAAAATTTAAATTTTTGCAAAGTGAAGATGTAATAATGTGACACGATTACTGTAAACAACCTCATCTACATGGTTATTTGTGACTTAGCTTTTACCCACAATGCTACTTGGGTCATTTTCTACAAACAAGCAACAAGCATCAGGGCAGAAATGACAGCGCACCTGGTGTTACATGGCTCAGAGCTGTCATGTCACAAACAGGGATGACAATAGGATCACTGCCGCGTTTGATAACATAAGCCCTGTAGTTGTAAGTTGATAATAAAAGCTAAAACTTATCTCATAAAAACAATACAGAAATCGCACACCACAACAAGCATGTGTGATTGTCTGAACGAATAAATGGGCTTCGTTTCTCATTTGTGGGAATACGCAAATCCCTTTAATTATAAAAAGAGCGGTTGACATTTTTCAGAAGATTTGGCGGTCGTTATTATCGCTGGTGGTTACGTAAAGTAAAGCTTTGCACTCTTAAGTAGTTTTGTGATAAGGAATAAACCTAATTTTTCATCCCAGTTGCCCAGAAGTCTCACCATCGCCTTTTTTCTTTCATTTGACAGGTAGGGACATTTGGCATTTTTTTATAACTTTGCTGATACGACCAGCAATTAGGGATGAAAAACACTCCTTTTCATTTTACAAGAGGCTTCTTAGCTAATTGGCTTTTTTATACTGTGTAGTTTTGAGAGAGTTGTGACATACATTAGTGCCTCACCTCTTACAGCCTGTCAGAAGAATTGGCTACGGTCAAGCATAGACTTCTGCAATAATTTGATTTCTTGCAGTACGAGAAATTCACATTGGTGGGCTCATTAAAGTTTTCTCAGATCAAGCCCTTTCCGAGAGCCTGTCCTCCTACGCTTACTGTATGTTGTCACCTCCGTTTTTTTACAGGAAAATGAGGTTCCTGTGAAAATTACACGTGCAAGGTGAAATGAGGTGTAATTTGACGTCTTTACACTAAGATTTTTCCAAAGCCTTTTGCGCGTGGTTGCTTTACATCGCAGTGGAGACTTTATTGGCTTTTCATGTCATTATTATAAGCTGCTCATGAAACACTAGCAATTATTCACCGTTAATTGGATATAGATAACAATAACTAGATCTTAATGTCAAATGTAAACAATTTAAAAAATGCTACAGTATAATAGGTTCTTAAACGTACATCAACAATCAGGGCTCGTCAAACCAAATCTAATGTGTTTAAATAACAAAGGCGTGAAAAGCATTCGACAACTATATGCCAACAAGTGCCGTGCAGAATTATCTGGAAGAAAATACTTTGGGTTATTACAATACATATATTAACATTATTTAAAGGATTAGTTTATCCAAAATGAGACTTCTTTTCGTCATTTACTTTCGTTCTGCTGCAGAACACAAAAGAAGATATTTTGAAGAATGTTGGTTACCAAACAATATTCCCCCCATTGACTTCCATGGTATGACCACAAAACCGCCAAGACATTTCCCAAAATATCTTCTTTTGTGTTCCACAGACGAAAGAGTCACATATAGGTTTAAAATGCAACATGTGTTGTACCAGGAATAATGACTTTGTATTAATTTCTTACTTTTTCTCAAAAATCTTAATTGAGTGAAAATGAGGAAGTACTACATTTGAATGTACTTACGAAGTAAGGGTAAAACTGTTAAAACAAATACAGGATTAATGAAATATACTGGAGTGAAAACTATGCTTCTAATGTAGTGAAGTTAAAATGTAGTGAAGTTAAAAAGTACAGATACTTGAAAAATGAAAAGTTAAGTAAAAATGTAAATAAATCACACCTGTCCACCTATGAAAATAAATAAAAAGGATGGAGCACAGTATCTCTGCTCTGTACAGAATCTCCTAGAGAATTACACTTTGTTTGGAAACCTTGTATAGCACACCACCACCACATTTCGCTGCCTTTCACATCACCACACGTCCTTCAGTGCCAGAATGAGGCATATCTCTGCGAGTATCAAGGATTACTTATGTCTTAAACACAAATGTCAACCCTGCAGAGACATCGCACTTAATGTTGAATCACGCTGATGTTTTCATCCGGCTCCTCTTACACAGATCTCAAGATAAGTTGCGCTCTGCCATTGGGATTTCCAGGCCTTCGTTTAAATGTCAAGCACTCCCGCTGGAGATGCTGCGTAAATACCCGCAGTGATATCACCCCTTGCTCTGCCCCCTTCCATATTTATTTGTGTTTTCCACAACGTCCTTCTTTTCCTCGTTCCTCAGTACTTACATACACATACAGCACAAATGCACTCGGACTCAAACAGGTTATGGATGCTGTAATACCGTGCAAGTCTTCACTGGTTGTTTGCTTAGCTTGAAGTTTTTTTTTGTTCATCTCCTCTTTTATTGATCTGTTCTCCGTATGTAGTTATGTTCATGCTGTGGCGCTTCCATGTCAGACACTGCATGCCCACTGCACTTCCATTCATTTAATTTGGCTCTTTGGATCAGACATAGCGCTGTTCTTCGAAAGCCTCCAATACTCTAATTAAAGGATCTTGTGATAGTGGAATTCAAGAGCCTTTGAAACGGCAGGCTTGGCTCTGAACCTCTACGTGTCTTACGAACTGGACGGATCAGACTAACTTATGAAATTACAGTCAGAACATGCCCAGTTTTGAGTCTGACCCTTATGTTTATTTAATGAGCTGTTGTAATACTGGTGGAGAAGACGTTTTTTAATACTTGAAAAAGAATCATGAGGAAAATACAGCAAGCATTGGTTGTGTTGTTTCATACTCCAAGACATTAATCCTAAATGAGTTTTAAATTAGATTATTTTATCTAGAAAAGTTTAAACGTGTTATATATTAGTATCTCCAGTGTTGTCACCTTTTGCAAAAAAAATATCTTGGCATTTTATCAAGCAGCTTCATGAGGTTTTGTGCTCTTATTGTCTGCTCTTTTTGCATTATTGATCCATATCATCCAAACCATTTGCTTTTATGATAGTGAGAAACATTTCAAACAAATGTCCTAAACATTCTAGTGTCAACTATTAGCATGTGTAGCTGTATTATATGCACTGATTTATATGAAAATCTGCACTGATGGCCGTGGCCTTTTCCTTTGGGATGAGGGTGGTTAACTACACAGTCAGGCTCACTACATGATAATGGGCTTCCGGTGGAGAGTTTGCAAAACTTAAACTTCCTGGCAACTTCCTAAAGAGCACAGCCTCTATGTAATTGTAATGAGGGACAGTTAAGCCCTTCATCTCTATTCAGCTTTTGGATTGTCAATAAACTGATGGAGACGGCTCTTTGTGGAATCAGAGCATTAAGAAGAAGGTAAACTTAAATTGCTGAGGCAGACTTAGAGAATGGCTGAAGAACAAAGTTAAGTGATCAGATATCATCAGACATTAAAACATGAGTGAAATATGTTTTTATGGCTATCCCATAACTCAAATGTTAGAGCATGGGCCTAGCATTATCATGGGTAAAGGTCAAAAGTTGGATTCCCAGGAAATACATCTAATGTTTACCTTCAATTCAAAGTTGGATAAGAGCAATCGCCGAATGCATAAATGTAAATCCTAACTAATCCGAGGCAGTTTGGCCCATGTTAAAGGGGAAAGGTAGTTCAATTAAAGGGGAAAGGTAGATTATTGGAACATCATTTCAGTGAATGCATTTAGGACAGAACAAGAAAGGTCTCGGGGTGCAAATGGGTCTGCTTATTCTATAGCATCAACAAAAGCTCTTTCATAGCCCCTGTTATGGACTAAAGGAAGTCCATAGGGGAAAAGTTCACCCGGGCAATCTTCAGAGCCCAGAGACTCAATATTTTCCTGCATCGACAGAACTATTATGCTGAAAGAAACTGTTTGGCCACCTGCATCCATTGCGGCTTGCAAACCCACAGCCTCTTTGTGAAGCAGAATTTTACATTATAGGTAAAATGAGAAAGCTTTATTGTGATTGTTACGTCTTTAATCGCTTCTGGATTTCATTTATTTTCTGTAAAGGATTGAGACTGAGAATAAACTCACACACTCTTAACACACACAATTAAGGGGCTGGGCACAATTTGTGTTCCGGCTTTTGTTGTCGTGAAGTATGGAGTCCTCTCTTGCTTTTAAATAGGCAGTATTTGCTAACCATTTAACAGCTTTGGCATGTGTTCATTGATGCTGCACTTCACTAACTCATCTACCCTGAAGAAATATACACAATTTATGACAATGTTTTGAAGAAAGGGACCTGAGGCATGTGTAATGTGCAGATAAGATATTTCAATTGAAGAGAAAAGAAAGCCATTTGGTATGCCACCATTGGTTGTACCATCATTATTTATCCTTTCCGAATCAATGAATGTATCAATTATTTATTTTGTTTGTTTATTCACTTAGGCCCACTGTATTTAATATTATCTATTTATTTATTGAGCATTTTGATCTTGTTCAGCAATTAGACTGGATGATTTGTTCACAAATACATTGACCCAATGATCCAGTTGAAACAGTTCTCCACTTTACAGCCCACTGGAGGGAAAAATTTCAATCTGTTCCTCAAACAAGCCCTCATATGAATCATATGTCTTCTGAAGACTTGGAATATATCACACAAGTCAGAACTACGGTTTATTTTTATTTATTTTTATATTCTTGATACTTAAAGGCTCAGTGTGTGAAATTTAGCGGCATCTAGCGGTGAGGTTGTGAACTTCAACCAACGGCTCACTCCACCCCCCCCTTTCAAGCACTACGGCTGCTAACAACACACTTAGACGTTGTCACTTGTTCAGTTTGCCGTAGGAGATAATGTTTTTAAGAAAGGTGTTCTGCAGAGCAGTTTGTCTGTTTAGGGCTACTGTAGAAACAACATGGTGATTTCAAGGGGACCCGCAGTGTATGTAGATAGAATTTGCTCATTCTAAGGTAAGAAAAGCATAACGTTTAATTATGTAAGGTCCTTATACACCTCTGAAGACAATGATATTGCATCAAAGGGATTGTTCCTGACCTGAAGGAAAAAATGACAGACTTTTCCTTTTTGGATAAACTATTTGATTGAAAATGAGGGCGAACAATTTAAATAATGACAGCCTAAGGAAATAATAAAAGCAGTTATTTATATATTTGAAAACACAATTTATTTTTTTATTTGCGAAAAGAAAGATTGAAAGTTTTTTGACGCTGGAGGAAACTGAATGGCTGTTCAGTTCAGTAATGGGACGTTTTCATCAGTGCAGCTGTCTGCATCGCCTCTATTTCCTCCAATGTCACTTTGCACTTGCACTTCTGGAACATTCGTTGAGTTTCATCTGAGAGGTTCTGCAGTTCAGCGATAAGCATTGCGCTCTTTACATTCCTTCTTCTGCCATGCTTCCCCGAAGCCCTGAAGTCCTATCAATGCCTCGAGCTAACGCGAGCGAGTGGAGAAAGGATGTCCTTTGTGTATGTCCGTGTTTGTGTTTGTCCCTACCTTTGTTTTGTTTGTTTGCAATGTGTATACAATCTTAAATCATGCACAATGTTTAGTTCATGTTTAGTTTAGATTTTTGTCTTGTAATTCTTGTTCAAGTTAAAAAACATCTGTTCTTTTCAAGTGTTCATACTGAACAAACACCTCTCAGTAGATTGATGTCATACATTTTGTTGACTATTCAATGTCTATGAAAATGTGTTTTTGTCTGTGCTAGATCCATACTTTACATTTTCATATTCTGCAGATGCCTTTAAAGTCACCGTGCACAGAATAATTCACATTTTACACAGTGTTGCAGTGATTATTATAAATGATTTATCCATGCACACCATTATTTTTTCAAAATTAGTTTGCATTTGTAATCTTTAATCAAAAGTCAGATCCGCTCCCGCTCTCAACAACAACTCTTCACCACATGATGTCAGCAACAAAAAAGAGGTAGGACTATCCTGAACGTCCAATGGGCAGGTATTTTTGGCCCTCCCCTCCAGGTCCAACTTACAACAAACCAATCAAAAAGGGAAGGGCTAATAAAGCCCCACGATAAAGTCACCATGAAACGGAAGTTGCGATTGACTTTTTTCCGTATTGTGACGAAAAAGTGTAGGGCGGGGCTTCGTTTTGCCATTCCCTTTTAGATTTTGTTGTAAAATGGGCGGGGGAGAGAGGAGCTTAACGTTTTTGATGAAAGATAACAAGTGCCAATGAAATAATAAAAAGAATGGTTTGCACGGATAAAGCACTTATAATAATAACTGCAACACTGCGTAAAAACACCTGTTGGATTGCATGGTGACTTTAAGGTATGCATTTTATAAGGTTGTGTTGTGTTAGGAGTTAAGCGTAAGGAACGCCATAGTTAACATACCAATATCTCAGAAACTCATCAGATCACATTGCAAATGAAAACGGTAATTAATTTTACCAAGATACAGAAGAGAAGGATGTGTGAATCCAAATGTACATATTTCACATTCTCTTAGACCTTCGGGCCGAAGTTGTTACTCTGTTTTGGCTTGAGTTAAATGGTGGGCACAATTTAGAGAGCATCTGAAATTAGTACAGCCACTCACGAACACAGGGGAACGGCTAGCGATCTTTTAAGTAAACATGCTATTTTTTTTTGAATGTGAGATTCTTCAGTCACATTTGAAGGCAGCACATAGCTGGTTTCTGCGGCTACTGTGTTTGCATCCATCAGTCAATGAGCATTACGGCTGTTCTGTTAATGCAATTTTACAGCACACAAATATATCGTAACTCCGACAATGAAGGTGGCTGAAGATACACAAACTCTTGGCTCTGAATTTAAAATGTGCTCTTCCAGCCGTGCATGCGCCATCGCTGTTGGCTCGCCATCAAAGTAAGCTGGGAAAAAGACGAGCCAGCTGGGAAATAGCACATCAGCACAAACAGAGCCAATCAACATTAGCCCAGGCTCACCCCGAGAACAATAATGCGAAGACTGGGAAAGTATTTACTGACACTGTGTTGGGCTCCACAGGGTGCATGATCCTTACTTACCCTCCAACCTGCTTTCTGCATTACAGCGCCACGGCTTTCATTAGGGCACTGAGTTCTTTTTCGTCATCATCATCATCAGAGCCTTTAGAGTTATCTTCTGTAGTGGGGGGGGTGAACACCTGCTCTTGTGATTGCCGCAGCTGAGCGGGGGGAGTTAAATGAGAGGAGTTTGATTGGTACTTCATTGAACTTTTCTTAAATGTTGACTCATAAAGCAGTTGATGGATTTGTTATAAAAGAGGCTGATTTTTCCAATGGGAAATCAATTTGGGAAAATGAGTTTGGAGCTTTTTGGGTAATCACCGTTGTAGTGATGTTTTGGTTAGAATATAAAATGAAATTATGTGTGCTATTAGTGAAAAGAAAGACACCACAAAAAAAATTTAGAGGACAATGACAGCATAAGTGTGTGTGTTTGTGAGAGAGAGAGAGAGAGAGAGAGAGAGAGAGAACGAAAGAAAGAAAGAAAGAAAGAGATAGAGAGTGTCGCTCTCCATGGTGCTGAATATCATTGGGCCTGTGTGGTTCAGGGCTGTTTTGAAGAGAAGCAAAGGCCTCGCATGCATTGCTTCAAACGTGTGTGTGTGTTTATTTTCTAATATAGTAGACAAAAAGAAGCAAGATTCTGTCTGTACCCTATTTTGCTCTATCAGCTGGTGCGCTGGCACAAAAATTAACAGCACCAGTAGATAAAAGACCATCCGCAGTGGTTGGAAGGATTTATTGCTCTTGAAACTGTGCCTTACTCTATGTATAAAACATGAGGCGCTCGTGTCAGTTACCCAAAGCATAACACTACTGTATCCGCCCGTGATGTCAAGTGTGGTCATTTGTATGGATTTAGTTTGAGTTTTATTTATTAAGTATTAATATTATTTTAAAATATAAACACTGGTCGAGAATTAAAACTAAAACTAAAATCGTAAGTGCTTCTGGAACAGTTTTGTTAACACCTTGTAAAATGGTCTATATTGAATTGCAGTTGGATTAAAAAAGATGTAATATACATAGCTTTGGAAAAAATAATCAACAATTTTTTTCTTATTTTAACATTTTCAATAGTTATAGGTATGTGTTTAGGTAAAATGTTAATTTTTGTTTCATTCTGTGAACTATTAACCATATTTCTCCCAAATTGCAAATAAAAATATTGTTTTTATTTCCATTTATTTGCAGACAATTATAACTGGGGAAACAGATTTAAAGAAAAGAAAAGAAGTTTTTTTCAGACCTCAAAAATTGCAAGGAAATCAAGTTAATTTTCAGTTTGAAGCGATACAACATTAATTGTACACATAAAATATGCGATAAACTAACTTTTGTATCACAGTTTTCATGTGTCTTGTCATGCTGTCAGTCTTTCACATTGCTGTTGGATGACTTTTTCACTCCTAAGGTTTAATTGTGTTGAAATACAACAGTCACTGGACTGGAATGGCCACAATACATTTAGGAATCTTGATTTAAAATGATCATTTGGAATGGTCTCTTAATTTCTTTGACATAGAGAAGACCTGAAACCCAACATAAAAATGTGTGTGTGTGCCTGTATTTTATACTTTTCATTTATAGAACTTTCTGCAGTGAATGTCAAAGTGGTGCTACAGCAGCTGTGTCCTTCTAGTTTTGGAACACCCCCAGTAAGTTGTACAGCGCCGACCAGTGAAAGGCTCAAATCGAGCTGAATTGTCTTAAAGTTTGGCCTGTCCGGGAGGCAGCTGAAAGCAGAGAACATTTTATTGTTTCTCTTTGACATGGGACAAAGAAAACTGCCTGACAGCCTTAGCAGTGGAGAACAATCTATTTTTCTTGCTTTTATCTCATTCTTTCTGGCAGAAGATGAGACGAGTTGGTCTAAAACCCAAAACCTAAAAATACATTCAGCACGCCTTTGTCTATTCACAGTTGCAGTTATATTTCTGTTTTTGCATTTGGCAGATTCTTTTATCCAAAGCTATACATTTGATTAGTAGGCCTATGTGTGTTTCGTGGGTATTAAACCCATACTGTTTTTGTTGCTAATACATTATGACAAACATTACTGCATTGCATTATTTTTGGGCGTCTAGCAATGAACGTTATCCTTTATGAAGTCTTGTCAGATTGTAATGCTTAAAGGAACAGTTCACCCAAAAAATGAAAATTCCGTCTTTATTTACCCACCCTAAAGTTGTTTAGATCCGTGTAAATGGATTTGTTCAGATGAACGCAGAGAAAGATATTTGGAAGAATGCTTGTGACCAAACAGTCCTTGGCCACCATTGACAACCATTGAAATTTTCAATACTATGATAGTCAATGGTGGGCAAGAACTGTTCAGGTACAAGCATTCTTACAAATATCTTCTTCTGTGTTCATCCGAAGAACAAAGCAATGCAGATTTGGAAAAACTTGAGGGTGAGTAAATGAAGACAGAATTTGTATTTTTGGGTGAACTGTTCCTTTAAGGAGCCTGTAGTATCACCTTCACGTTTTCTAGTCAGCAGGCAAACATGATTGTTTTACTGTTCTTCGAACTTTAATTGTTTCACGGTAGGACAATCCTTCATTACAAAAGTTACACAACGGTCAGGTGCCATGATTAAAAGCCTTAATTAATGTGTTGGATTGACAGGCCTATTTATTCCCTTCATAGTTTTATGACTGCACATGACTTTGATTCAAGTTTACATCAAGTTAAGTGCTATTTTCTGTTGGTCCCTTTTGAGATGAGATGGTGGCAAAGAGATCTTCTGCTAGCATCTGAATGCAGCTGGCCCATTAAAGTTTTAATATCACACAGCTTTACTCTCACCCTTTAAACCAAATGGGGCCACGCGTCATGTAAGCGCATATTACTTACCTACATCCCAGTCAATAAATGCCTCCTTTCTCTCTGTTAGGCATCATCCTTGTCATCTGTCCTATCTCTTCGCACTGACAGGCAAAGTATACTAAATAGAAGAAGTGGCAATGGGTGTTAACATCAAACACAGCCCCCCCGAGAAATGTTCTCCAAGACAGAAGCGATCTGTTTAAATCTAGAAGCTATAATCAGGAAGTCTCATCTGTGACTCTTAATGTCTGATGTAGAACAACGTAACCCTGTATCCCAAAATATACGAGCCGCAGGTCCCTTATTATCGATCCACATCGTGAAGAGGAGATGAGATTAGTGTGGTCTCCTTGGTTCACAGCATCCAGTGAGGGAAAACTTTTCAGTGATCCTGAAATTGTTTTCCTTCTTTTTTTTAGGGGGGGCTGTGTAATTTGAATCAGCGTTTCCATGAGCTCTTCAGGGAGTTTCACGAAGCATGCTGGGAAACATCTGTTAACAGATGAGACTCTAGACGAAGCTCCTCCATATTGTCTTTGTCTGAGAACCGCCTCTCTGGGGAAATTTCACCGTATATAGTCTAGTTTTAATCACAAGTCATATAAACATGCCCTGGAGTTCTAATTTCATTCATAATGTATTGATACGTAAGTGTGCATAATACATCACCTCGAGTTGAAGAAGTGTAAAACATCAAGGAGTCCTGTAATTTCGTCGCTCTGTGTTTTACTACAGCCGCACGAGCGGAAACCCACTGATCTATCCCAGGGTTTGATTTATTTCCCTGGGATGCTCATACCTGCAGGAGATCCATATTTCATTAATCAAATGTGTTACGCTCATATTCCTCACCACGGGTTGTTGTCTTAGTCGTTGTGAACCTGACTCTTTGAACAGTTCACACTTACTCTGAACAATAATAGTGTAAAAGTGCCCTCAGTGTACCACCTCCTACCTGCATCTTCTCTCCATGGACAACAGGTTGTATTTTCGGCTCTCATTTGCATGGCACATGCCCCTTGTTGTCCTCTTGTGTTCTTTTTGTTTCAGTTGAGGTGGAATGGTATGGACAAAAGCAGAGGGAGAGAGAGAAGGAGTGAGAGAGAGAGATGCGTAGGCAGACCGTGTGAAGGCAGTGGCCCCAGGGCAGGGAATGCAATGCAAAGCAAACAAGCTTAACAAGTAAAAGTGCAGCTGAGGCCCAGCACTGCACCTCTCTCTTTCCAGCTCTGCTCTTATTCTCTCTCTCTACCCAGCAGAGATTTATGTACTGTGACACCAAGTCATATTACTGACCTGGATTCCTACTCCTGCGTGTTTTGCCCAGCTTTTGGGAATGTTTAACACCTTTTCTTTCATTACTAATCACTGCGTGAACACGTGTATCACGTCAGCTAGGTCCTAACCAGGCATGACCAGGTTTCCTGGTCAATTTTTTTTTTATTGTTATACTGTTTAGTTTTATACAAGTAGTATTTAATTATAATTTTTTTGCTGAAGTGTAGGAAAATATCATAACATATTCCAAACATTCCTTTTGCCATTATTTGTAATCATGTCTGACAAGAACAATTCTCCACACTGAGATTTGGTCTCACCATTAAGGCCATCTATTATTACATAAAGAAAGAGAAAACCGATACAACAGTATTATTTGTACATGTCTTTAGGAAACGTTCAAAACTTATTTGATAACCTTGATTTCTTTTACTGTTTTTATATGTCTTGTCATGCTTTCAGTCTGTTGCATTGCTGTTGGATGACTTAATGACACTCCTGAGGTTTGATTTTGTTGAAATTCAACAGTGACTGCACTGAATGGTCTATTATTATTTTTGTTCTGCGGCTGCATGTACATGTCCATATATACATACGCAAACAGTACTGTACGTATATACATTACGTGTGTGTGTGTGTGTACCATTTGCATACAAATGCTAACAAATATGTGGCTACCCTCGACATGTGCTAAACAAATGTCAGTGTGACAGCAATCAGAGCAGAAAGCATGAGCGCTCTTAAAGTAAACATGAAAATAAAGAAGACGAAAAAATCTAAAGTAATGCAGAGAATGAAACTGAGCGAGAGAGAGTTGACATTTTTATTGGTATAAACCGCTATTTCTGCCGACAAGCATTTGTGTTTTCAAGGTTTTGTACATTCACAAACACACATTTAAGTGTGTTAACCTGTGTTCTTGTTTGGTGTGACATCACGATTATGCTATCTTTAGGAATAAAGAATAAGAGGTAATGTCACCCAGCATCTATCATACTGCTGCAAGGAAAACCTTCCACACAATTAGACAATGACAGATACATTCTGACAGCAGACGGACAGACTTCTGATGTTGACCTGAGGGTGGATGTGTTGCAGCTTGCTGTTTGATGCTCTTTTACCCATAAATTCATAGAAGGCTGCTGTTAATCTCTATGCTGTATTTCTGTCATTTAATACTTCATTTAACCGCTCATTAGATACAGCCTGAGAAGTCTTAATATCAGCTATTTAGGGCTCTGGAATAAAGATCAGAGATAGTATATACAGTGAAAACGGACTCTCACATAATTCATCTTTACTGAATTCCTGTCATTCCAAACCTGTTTCATCTTTTTATCTCCTCCTGAACTCAAAAGAAGATATTATAAAGAATGTTGTTACCAGACAACACAACACTTCCATTATTGATACAAAATCACTGAGACATTTATCAAA
Source organism: Triplophysa dalaica (assembly GCF_015846415.1). NCBI lineage: Eukaryota > Metazoa > Chordata > Actinopteri > Cypriniformes > Nemacheilidae > Triplophysa > Triplophysa dalaica. The sequence continues at coordinate 7,677,813 of NC_079566.1, read as the reverse complement.
ATATCTTCTGTTGTGTTCCACACAAGAAAGGGTGATTTTGAATCACACTAGTAAATCTATAAATGAAGACAAATTATGTCCTGTATTGGGATTTATAAAAAATGAAACGCATGTCGCAGGGGATTCATGAAACCATATGATAGGGATAATGGGAAAAATGATTGTTCATGCAGCTGTTAAAGAGACCGGTTCAACTTGAGGTTATGAGTTCCTCAAGATGTCATTGTAGCATCAGACGTTCTCTCATGACACTACACAGATGGCCGTTTTGTCAAATTTACCCAAGCGTCTTTGTGACAGCTGCTTTCTTTAGATTTGCTTGAGTGGAACTATTGCTTTAGGCACTTTGTCTTCATATTTTGTCATTCAGTTTTCTCTTTCCATCTCTCAAGCATTCTCAGTTTCCCAAATGACAAAAAAAGAAATCTGTTATGGTCATCTTTAAAATCATCCGTGATGATATCAAATCCCAGCTTGTTTGTCAAACAGGAGCATCTGAAAAGACTTGCTTTTTTACAAGAAGAATAGCAATACATAGCCGCGTTTAATTTAGTGCAAACTGCGAAAAATGCTTTTTGAAGTGAATTGTAATGGCATGAATTTTTAAATCCCTATATACGTTTTGCACAAAGTCAAGCCATTATCTGATCTTCAGAAGTCTTTGCAACATCACGAGACCCGCGATGGAGCTTTATATCTGGAGGCGAAAACATTTCTTCTAGTTACATCATACCTTCCCTTATGAGTATTTCCAAGGCTCTCTACGGTCCACTAAATCCCCGCGTTTTATGGCTGAACATGCACAGCTGACAGCCAACCACTTTCAATACAATTCAAAGGAAAAAATGCACTCCCAATTATTCCTGCTGGTTAATTAACTGGTAAAGCATATTTCAAAGACCCGGGTTGGGGAGGGGGGAGTCGTTCCTGAATGCTGCGAGATAACTGACAATTTGGTTGTAATACAGGCGATCCTATTTCTCCTTAGGCTGTGATGTTACCATTTACTCTCTGTATAAGTGTTGTTTTATTGCTAGTTAAAAATAAATTCTATTGAAGTGCACCTTATCATGAAACATTTCGGCAGCTCACATCGCTGAAGCCGGTACACCGGTCTTCTTTTATTTGGTTAAATGAAACGATGGCCTTTCGTTTCAGATGTGACAGCTTGCATTGCTACAAATGACTTTGGGGAACCAGACGCAGGGCTTCATCAGACAGGCATGTTGGATCATCGATCGGCACATCCTTAAAACGGTTCAGCCTCCCCTGTTTAAGGATTATCAGTGGCAATCTTCCAGGCTGTTATATCACTTTCTGAGAAGAAATCTCTGAAGATTAAAGATTCTCAAGGACACTCTCTATAGAGCAGATGTAACAAACACATAGCCTTTTGGAGACTGTATAACCACTGTAAAAAATATTTATTTATGTTGGTTCAACTTTTAGAAAAAGTTACTTGGTTGCCATAAAACTTTTAAAATGTAGTTAATTTTTAAAAATAACTTAACCCTTGTGTGGTGTTCATTTATTACTCTGCCAGTGTTGGAGTGTCTAGTGTATAGTTTTGGGTTTTTAATTCAACACTTTATGTTAAAATAATTAAAAGTTGTTAACTTCAACTCAACTAAACAGCATATGTGACCCTGGACAACAAAACCAGTCGTAAGTCGCACGGGTATATTTCTGACAAAAGACGAAAATACATTGTTAGGGTCAAAATGATCAATTTTTATTTTATGTCAAAAATCGTTAGTATATTAAGTAAAGATCATGTTCCATGAAGATATTTTGTAAATTTCCTACCCTAAATATGTCAAAACTTTATTTTTGTGAGTCGATCCCTTAATATCGCGAACAAAAAATGGTCAGAAACATGCCCACAAACTTAACTCGCTGCTGTCCGCTCTATGAAAACTACCCATTCAAGTTTGCTATCTATGTAAAGTTAAGAGATTCCGCTTTTAAGTTCATCTACTCTCTTCTATGTCATTACAAGGGTAAGCCAATAGAGAGTGTTAAAACAAACCTGTTTCCTCTTAGCAACGGCCTGCTATAGCGTCTCACGTGCGCAGCGTACACAATCCGTCATGATCGCGCTTCAAAACATGGATTCTGATGGAAGCGCGTTTGCTCAATCTAAACGCTAATGACAGCTATAATTTAACGAACCTAGTAAATGATTGTTTCGCAAATCATTGGGAAGATAATACAGAATGTCCAGAGACCGGCTTGACATAAGGGGATGCCCCGGAAGACGACGAATTCAATCAATGTTTAGATCGCTTCGACTCCGTGACATGAAGGAATACAAAGTGTTCACTGCGGACTCAGAATTCAACCCGCTTGAGTGGGAAAATTCTTCAAAGTTCAGGTCAGTTAGTCACAAACGTTCTTAAATACCTTCTTTACAAAGTAGTGGTTTTCATGAGTTGTTTATGTCAAAGTTATGCCAATTTTGCTCTGACAAAATGTAAACAAAACATCATCTTAGCATGTAGATCTGCCTCTGTTAGTGATGATTCGTTGCCAGCTCAAGTGTAAAATTGTATATGTTCCTGGAGAATTATTTTTATGAAATTTTGTGTGTATACTGTTTAAGCTGTGGTAAATCAATGGTGTAAGTTTCATTTATTTCCCATCATTAGTAATATGCGTTGCTAAGGACTACTTCTGGAAAACTTTAAAGGCGATTTTCTCAATATTTTGATTTTTTCCACTCTCAGATTCCAGAATTTTAAATGGTTATATCTCGGCCAAATAGTGTCCTATCATAACAAACTATATATCAATAGAAAGTGTATTTAGTCAGCTTTCATGTGGTGTATAAATCTCAATTTTGAAAAATTTACCCATAAGACTGGTTTTGTCGTCCAGGGTCACATATATGGTTAATATTTGCCCTGAACCTTTATTAATTGATGTGCTCCACGTTTTTATTCGGGGATGGCAGGGACAGAAACATAAACTCACTCTCACACACATGCACACAGAAACACACACAAACATACTAAAAAGAGCCCCAGACATGAAGAGGACACAATGATGTTACACAGAACCTACAGTTCCCTTTCTGTCGGTCTCTCGACGTTGTGTCGAGAACGACAGATGGGGTTCGCCCTTGAGAACCAATCAACTCTGACTACTATAGAAAAGGCCAATGAAATTTGGCGAATGCAATTTGCATGCCGGGCTCCGCCCCCGGAAATCCGGTATAAAAGGAGGCCGGCGTGCAGCATTCACTTACCTTTTGTTCTTCAGAGCCATCGCTCATGAGTACAACTCAGGATTCAATCCTCTACAACTACACGCTGGTGCTACGACGTGTTACAGCGGATCGTCCCTTCCTGCAGCGACCTTCCCCTGGGCGTCTCGGCGGTTCCGGAGGTGTTAGAGATTTTTTCTAAAAGTCCTTTTCAGGACTGACTGAGCATTCTCCAGCGCGGCATGTCCCGCTGTTCTCTTGGGTGCGGCACCCTCATCGAGGAGGGGGATGGACACGATCGCTGCATTAGGTGTCTGGGCGTCCAGCACACTGAAGCAGCGTTCGTTGACACATCTGCCTGCACTGCGGGCAGATTGTCATTCAGAAGTTGCGGTCACGGGTGGCTGTCTTCCTACGGGAACCAGCCACCATTTCGTCTGCTACCCGGGCTGTGACATCTGTGGCTACGGCCCCGATGACCACCCACGTTAGCAGCGTTAGTGATACGGGGAACTCTGCGAACGTAAACCCGCCAGCCAAGTGCTCACGGGCCGATCGCACCCCGATTCGCTCTTCTGAACGTTCCCCAACCGGCGGTGGCATACCGTCCGGATCCTCACGCACACACTCGGAAACGATGTGTGACGTAGATGAGATGTCGCTCGCAGCATCGGAGGGAGACTGGCATCCGACTCTGCCGAATCCAAACTCCACCCCCAGCGGTCGAGTTCAGGAGGAAGCAGAAGTGATGTCATCCGTGCTAACCCGGGGATGCGTGGTTCCCGAGGTCGGTGCGCGGTGCAAACCGCGCCCACCCCGGGTGCCATGTTTTTCCCGGAGGTGCATGAGGAGCTGTGTAAAACTTGGAACGCTCCACTCACGGACCGTTCCAGTGAAACCAGCTCCGGCTCCCTTACTTCCCTCGATGGTGAGGCAGCCAAGGACTGCGTCGAGATCCCCCGGGTGGAACGTCCGCCTGCGGTGCACCTGTGCCGCGGACGGCTACCACCTGGGGGGGGATCGACCACTCCTACCGTCCAAAGCACGTAAGACTTCGGCATCACTGGTGTCGAAAGCTTGCGATGTTGCGGGCCAGGCTGCCTCCTCTCTCTATGCCTTGGCCATCCTGCAGGTCCGCCAGGCCAGGGCGTTGAGAGGGCTCCACGAGGGTAAGGCCGACCCGGGTATAATGCAGGATCTCCGTGCCACCGCTGACAGCGCTCTACGGGCGACTAAGGCGGCGGCACGGGCCCTGGGTCGGACGATGTCCACGGTAGTGGTCCAGGAGAGACACCCCCGGCTATACCTTGTGCAGAAGAGTGACAGCAAGGAAGTCCGCTTTCTTGATGCACTCATCTCGCAGGGTGGGTTGTTGGTAACACCGTCGAGGACTGCGCTCAGCAGTTTTTTGACGGCGAAGCAGACAGTGGCAATTAACCACATTTTTTTCACGCCGCGACTCGGCCGCCTACAGGCCTCCGAGATCTCACGTGACGTCTGCTTCCCTGCAACCCAGGACCCTTTCGACATCGGCTCCGGTTCCTGTGCCCCCACAGGCGGCACCCCGGAAGCAGAGGTCGAGGGGGAAACCTCCACCCCGTCAGCAACCTCCTCGCGAGAAGGGACACTGACGGGAAGACCCCAGGGAGAACAACATCGGGCCCGAACCTTCACAGCCACGGCTCTGATCGGTCGGTACGGGACGACTCCTGCCTCGTCACCAAAGCCGGGCCCTTGTTAGGGCTTGGCGCCCACTTACTCACTGAGTTTTCTGTTCTCCCCGGGTTTACTTGCAGCCGATCGCACACTCCACTGGACTGTGCTCGGCGAACCGACCTCACACCCTGGCGAGGCGTGAGGTCGTACACATACGACAGCCGTCACCACTCTCAAACCGACAGTGCGTGCCGTTGTCCCGCCAGGCAGGTAAGCAGGCGGAGCAAAAACCTTCCCTCCGGGGACTCCCCGCGACATGGTTAGCTCCGCCAGCCGACGAACCACCCCCCGTGGGAATGATGAAGCAGACCGTCCCCTTGGTCACCCTGTCACAGTCCCTGGGAGCTCGAGAGCTGCCCACACTGTCTCGCTGGCTAATGAGGGCGGTCCGTCTTGGTTACTCGATCCAGTTCGCCAGAGACTCACCCAAGTTTCGGGGCATCGTCTCTCCCTCTGTCAGAGGCAGGGACGCCTCCGTACTTCGGGTAGAGGTCACCACCCTTCTGGCAAAACAGGCATCGAGTTCGTCCCTCAAAACCAAGATGTTCAGTGGGTCACCACCCGCACTTCATCGTTCCCAAGAAAGACGGCGGGTTGCCCCCAAAGGCTGCGTACCCTGAACAGAGCACCTTCACAAGCTGCCATTCAGGGTGCTCACACAGAGGCGCGTCCTGACATCTATGAGGTGTCAGGATTGGTTCGTGGCAATCGACCTGAAGGACGCTTACTTTCATGTCTCGATCCTCCTCGACACCGGCCGTTCCCACGGTTCGCGTGCGAGAGACGGGCATATCAGTACAGAGTCCTCCCTTTCGGTCTGTCCCTGACCGCCCTTTCTCCCTGAGAGGAGGAAGGCGAGCGGGTACTAAACTATCTCAGCGACTGGCCTATCTTGGCACACTCGCGAGATCTGTTATGTACACAAAGGGACCTGGTGCTCCGGCACCTAGGTCGATTGGGACTCCAGGTCAACCAAGAGAGGGGCAAGCTCTCCCCAGTGCAGAGCATCCTCTTTCTCGGTATGGAACTCAGCTCTGTCACCATGTCGGCACACCTGTCCGCAGTTGTGCCCAACCAGTGTTGAACTGTCTGAAATGAACATTTTAGGCAGACAGCGGTCCCCCTGAAACAATTCAGAGGCTCCTGGGACACATGGCGTCCTCGCGGGTTAATACCCCTCGAGTTGATGCACATGACACCGCTCCAACACTGGTTTCAGAGTCGAGTTCCGAGGAGAGCGTGGCACACCGGCAGCAGGCGCATGGTGATGCCGCCCTGCTGCCGACGCACCATAACCCCTAGTCTTTATGACTTTTTCGACGGACTCAGGTCCCTTTGAGCAGGTTATGAGGCAGGTCGTGGTGACGACTGAAGTCTCCCTGCAGGGGTGCGGTGTAGTGTGCAACGGGCACGCAGGTGGGGTCTTGGACGAACCCCCGCCTGCGCTGGCATATCAATTGCCAAGAGTTGTGGGCTATGCTACTTGCACTGAGCAGGCTACGGCCTCTCGTGCGAGACATGCACGTGCTGTTCCGAGGACAGCACTATAGCTGTAGCGAATACAGATCGTCAGGGTGGCGTTCGCACACAGCAGCTAAACACAACTTGCTCGACGCCTCCTCCGGTGGAGTCAACAGGTGACTCGTTCCCTGCAGGCCACACACCCCGGGCAAACTGAACTAGACAGCCGACGTGCTTTCTCGCCAGTTTATGCCTCGTGGAGAGTGGCGACTCCACCCCCGTGCAGTCCAGCTCATTTGGAGGCTGTTCGGGTAGGCCCAGGTAAAACCTGTTCACCTCCCGTAACACCACCATTTGCCCGCTTGATAGTCCCTGCCCTCGGCACGGATATCCTTGCGCACAGCTGGCCGCGGGATGGGCGGAAGCACACCTTCCCCCCCCCAGGAGCCTTCTTGTACAGACTCTGTGCAAGGTCAGGGAGCAGGAGCACCAAGTGTTATTGGTTACACCACACCGGTCTAACCGCACTTGGCCTCAGAGCCGATGCTCTGGACAGCGACTCCCCCTGAACCATTCCCCTGACAGAGGACCTGCTCTCTCAGGGGAAGGACACGTTCTGGCATCCCAGATCAGACCTCTGGAACACCCATGTCTGGTCTCTAGACGGGACGAGAAGATCCTAAGATGGCTACTCCCCCTATACGGCTGAGACCATCACCCAGGCTAGGGCCCCATCTACTAGGCGGTTACACGCCTCTAGACGGTGCCTCTTCTCGTCCTGGTGTCTTTCTCAACGAGAAAGACCCACTGAGGTGCTTGATCAGGATTGTGTTCCCCTCCTCACGAGACTGGAGACTAACATCTCCCTTCCACACTGAAAGTGTATGTAGTCGCTATTGCCACTCATCACGACTCAGTCGGTGGAAAGTTTCTAGGGCAACACGACCTGGTCACCAGGTTCCTAAGCAGCGAGAGGGCGGAATCCGCCTCATCTCCGCTCCATACCCTCTTGGGACCCTAAGTGGTCCTGGGGAGCCTCAGGGCCCCCCAAAGAGCCCCTCGGAGGTTCCGATCTTCCTCATAGAGTAAGACGGCCCTCCTGACGGCGCTCACTTCCTTCAAGAGGGTAGGGGACCACCGAGCATCCTCCGTGTCCCTGGATTGCCTTAAACTCGGCCCTGGAAACTCTCACGTTATCTTGAGACCCAGGCCCGGATGCGTGCCCAAGAAGTTCCCACTACTCCCTCCGGGGCCAAGTGTTGAACTTGCAGGCGCTCCCCATAGGGGAGGAAGACCCAACCCGATTAGTGTTGTGTCCAGTACGTACTGGACCGCACGCAGAGCTCTGAAGCTCTGACCAGCTCCGTGTCTGTTGGAGGACAGCAGAAGGGGAAGGCTGTCTCCAAACAGAGGCTGGCGCACTGGGTCGTGGACGCCGTTACGACGGCATTCCGATCTCAGAATCTCCCATGCCCATTGGCAGTGAGGGCTCACTCCACACGGAGTTTAGCCACCTCCTGGACACTGGCAGAAGCGCCTCTCTAGCAGACATCTGTAGAGCTGCGGGTTGGGCTATGCCCAAACACCTTCGCAAGGGTTAACAACCTTCGCGTAAACCCGGTGTCAGCCCACGTCCTGCGTGGCGACATGTAGGACTTGCATCCGGGGGGGCGTATGCCTGCGAAAGCACCTTTCCACCCTCTAACAGGTTGGGTCAGTGTGCTATTTACCTTTTCTTCTTACCCGAACACATCGCTAAGAAACTGGTACCTCACCAGCCTCCCTTCTTACCCAGACACTGGTTAAGAATAGGCATTCCATCCATCACCAAACAAGCACCCCCTGGGGGCTGGCTGGGCAGAGCAGCCTTCCCCCTTAGGCCGGGATACCATGTGAGCTATCACAGATAGCTCTAACCGGACCTAGTGCTACCGGACGTCTGTAACACCCCCTCCGTGGGCTGTTCCGTCTGATGTATCCTCATGAGAATGGTTCCCACTCCTGGTAACCCATGAACTTCCCCAGGTGGGCCTCCACCTCGCGGTTAACTACTCAGTCCGCACGTTCCATGCGTTCTCCTCCAAGGACGAGACCATACCTATATCCACCATATTCCTCCCCACGGGTAGGAGGTGGCCTCTGTAGCGCTTCTCTGATTAAGAGTCGCGCTTACCCGGTGTAAACTGATCTGGACGGCCTCTCGCCTATAGAGAGCTAAGGCCCCGTCCGTGAAAGTTACCGGTCAGGGCTGTACCCATCTTTCTCCAAGAAAGCTCTGGAACCCCCCGACCACCACACTGGAAGGTTACAGTCTCACGAAAGCTTCGAGATGACACGCCCAGGCTTGTTACCGTCGCTTCGCTAGAGATTGTGACGCGATACAGCGTTGTGGCGTTTTCCATAGGCAACCCCATCTGTCGTTCTCGACACAACGTCGAGAGACCGACAGAAAGGGAACGTCTTGGTTACGTATGTAACCTCAGTTCCCTGATGGAGGGAACGAGACGTTGTGTCCCTTATGCCACGAACACGTATCGTATTCTGCTGCAGTTTGAGAGGTCTCAGGCTCTTCAGAACAAAGGTAAGTGAATGCTGCACGCCGGCCTCCTTTTATACCGGATTTCCGGGGGCGGAGCCCGGCATGCAAATTGCATTCGCCAAATTTCATTGGCCTTTTCTATAGTAGTCAGAGTTGATTGGTTCTCAAGGGCGAACCCCATCTGTCGTTCTCGACACAACGTCTCGTTCCCTCCATCAGGGAACTGAGGTTACATACGTTACCAAGACGTTTCCACAATTTGATAAGCCCTGTATGTAATATAAATGTCTTGGGGGGTGTACAGTGTGCGGTCATTCAAAATTTGGCCTGATATATGTTCTTCACAGAAAATAAGCCAAGGCCAATGAGTTTGAATTTGATTTTTTTATTTATTTAAAAAAAACGGAAGCGGGTGCCACAGACCCGAACACCATACAATGGATAAGTAACTTAAAATTATTAGTTAACTTATTTTTAAACGATGAAGGATGATTTAATCATGATTCGAGGATAAAACTAAGATTAAATCCTGTAAACTTTAGTAGCCAGTTATCATGAATGGTATATTATAATATTAAACTGTGAAATATCCCAATAAAAATGACTGCTTTTCACTTAAAATGGCACGTTTTTCATGTTTCAAAAAACAGTAAAATTCTGCAAAATTAGAGTTGTTTTACGTTGCATATGTAAAAATACAAAATTACCATCAAATTCTGTAAAACTATACTGTTTTTTACACTGTCAATTTCATGCAACCTGTCAGCTAACTTATCCAGCCAAGAACATTCAACTGATTTAATGACCCAGTTACATATTAATTTTTATATGAATAAAATCAACTTGAAATTGCCTTCAATTTACCCCAGTATTGCATATTTAAGCAGCATACATTTATTCAGGACATTACTGGGTCCAGAATTTCCTTTGGGCCTATTGCTCTCTTTATAGCCAACACCACATTGAACGAATAAAAAAATTGCTCAAACCATGTTGACATTTAGTCCAGTCCAACCCAAGACCTAAAATAAATCTGACGGTCCTGGTTTAAATGTGGGAAGTTAGAAAGGAGGAGAGCCTTTGATGCATCTCTAATTGGCACTGTGACTTCAGAGCAATACTAAAACGCCTCAAAGGAAGAAGAATTGGTTCAGCTAAACACCTTGAGTCTTTGATCATTAGTCCTGTGAAACACACTAGCCGAATATTCAGTTTTAATATGCACAGCCTCACGAGCGATGAGAACATTTGAGTCTTTGGAGCACTTCAAAAACAAGTTCAAAGTTATTCTATCAGAACATGCACGCTATCATGTAGTGTGTGTGTTTGAATTTGCAGCTATATAGCTTCCTAAAGAATGCTTTCTCTGTGAAACGAAGCTTTTTTAGCCATTACACAAAGCAAGGCTGACTGTAGCTAGTTTGTACAAGTACATCGCTCATTAGACAAAAAACAGAACCAAGCGCTGCAAGGATAGCAAAGAAACATTGTTGCACGGTTAAACACACAAAAAGTGCATACTGTTACAAAATAAAAACAACGGTAAACAAGGCAGCAAGCCAAACAAAGAACAGAGGAGAACAAAGCAGAAATTATAGAGAAATGTGGAAAGAACGCAAAGCACGACAGCAGGAACAGAGATGGTATCTGAGCTTCTCCTCCCACACATGACACACATAAATGACGCTTCCGGCACAATCAGAGCTCATCCAACTTCCATTCTGCATCATTGCTGGGAAATAACATGTTGATCGATATGAAAGACTCCATACATCTCAATGAGTAAAATAAAGAGCCCGACACGTTGTCTCTGTCTGGTCTAGCAAGGGTAGTTTGGACGTCTAAACAGTCTGATTCCTTCAACAGTATGTGTCAGTATCAATCTAGCTGTAGAAAATGAGAGACACCAAAGCCTAACACTCATATGTAAATGGAACGTCTGTAATAATATGAAGCATGTTTCCCAACCATTACGAGAACCAAAACTGGAACGGCATTTGGAAGTAATGTAGTTTCATTTCCTGCCTTGTCGGTTTTAATAATCTATTCAAAGCCAAGTCAGTGTGTGTGAAGGTTGCATGTGTAATAGTTGGTTTTGGTGCCACTCACATCGAAAGGGAGATTTTTCAAGCGGGACTTTCATATTTAAAACTTGTGCGTGCACATGTAACAACATTTTTAAATCAATAATGAAAAATTCCCCCTTTTATATTTTTCATATCCAAATTATGCAGGATAGCACTGTCCACAGACAAATCAGAACAGAACCGCCCAAACCGAACGAGACTGTTTCAGAGCATCATGCTGTAGCGTTGTGTAAAACCTTCATTATCAACCTCTTTTCGAGCTATTTGAGGTGTCAAGTGTTAGAACTGGCAGCTACTTAACAACTTCTAATTGAACAATTAAGCAACCTTTTATTCAGAGTTCAGTCCCTCAAAGGCAACTCTGATCCATGTTCATCATTTGCACTACGTTCTGCATTATTCCTTTCTGAAATAAGTGCAAACCCTCACATTTTGGAATTAATTTTTAAGCTTTTTTGGAAATATTTTTGCTTAATGTTCCATAATTCTTAACGCTTTATTTATCTTGTTTCAATTCTTTTGTGTCTTTTTGAAGATCGCTCAAACAAACGAGCACAACATAAGTGTTAACATCATTATGTCATAAGGCAGAATGCCACGCTTGGGAGATATCATGTCATGGTGATTTAGCTGGCCTTGGGTTGTTTTTGATCTGACTTGCCGGGAGATAAGTCTGGATTCGGCGACACTGCACAAGCATGACAACACCGTGACAACGCTGTGTGTGCATCTGCGTGTGCGTGTTTGCAGTCTGTGATCTCCATATGTATGTGCTTGTTTGTCTGTAAACATGCTTCATTCCACACCAAGCTGATTTGTACACACAAGATAAAAGCAAGATGAAGAATTTTTTTTTAAAAACGTCTCTCCCTGTACTTAGCTTCTTTAAAGCAAGCGAGGAGAGGCTCTCTCGTGCACTAGTCGCATGGATGCTTGTCACACAGAATGATTCACTTCCACTCAATTTAACTTGAGTCTTTCTCCTCTGTTGACTTAGACGGAAAAAAGTTGTGCCGTAATGAAAGCAGTTAAATCTTAATTTCATGCTAAATAATGCCTGCTCATATGCACTATGTGTTTGCTTTGCTGCAATGAATTTGCAGCAGGAATTTTCTTAACGTTAGAGGCTATAGCTTGCATGGCATTAGTTAGCTTCACGGAGCAAGATGCATAATGATAAAGCACTATAAGTACTCTTTGAGATTTGTGACACCAATCGCTTACAAAACATGCTGACAGCTGAAATGTTCAGTCTTTACTGTTGTGTCTAAAATCAGATAGCAGTTTCACACTCAAAGTGAACGAAACGGAAATGAGCTCCTGGCTTTCCCATCCTAAACACTTGATGTTTTTGTATTCGCTTTTCTGCAGTGGTTGCAAGGGCTTTTCTTTGACTTTAGCTCTATCAAACCTTTAACACAATACAACCTTTAATCCAGATAGAGCATCAAAGCAACTCTTATGCGTGCCTTGTTTTCTTTTCACCAACTGAACCCCCGCCCGCTAAAATAATTTAAACAGTGTTTACAACGGTATTCATTATGTTCGTTTATGTATGGTGTTACACAATGGGCTAATTGCAGGAGAACATAATAAAACACGCACTGTTTAAGCTGGCATGCTAAATTGCATTGATACAACTGCTAAGCTGTTATAATAATTATACAAGAGACATTAGTATTTGATGGCGGCCGTTCCTGTAATCTTCTGATCAAAAAGAAACGGTCAAACAAAGAAATAATGAAACAGCTGTTGTTGTTATTTATTTATTTATTTTAGACTAATAATGAGGTAGAGGCTCATTTTGTGCTAATTTATGCATGGAATGAGCTGCCAAAGGCTTGACAACAAACAAGGAGGCCCTCTTCTAAATCCAGTCTATCATGAGGACGTTTAGTGGAAACCAAAGAATCAAAAGCTTTGACGTGCTACAGTGAGTTAGCATTTAGACAATTGTATAACATTTATGACTGTTCTCTTCTAAAAAAATGGTTAGCCACTAGGTCTTAGCTCATTGGGTATCTTCACCTACCTGGAGTACTGGAATATTATTAGAGTCTTTTATTTTGAAAATTTTCTTTTTAGGTATTATATGCTTTTGTTGTGATAATGTTGTTCATATTTAATTTGCACAGCGGAGATTTCTTTGCATTTTCTGTGTTGATAATCTGTGGGATTTACAGAATGGATTTAAGTATTGTAAATGTATTAAACTGGCCTGATGGTACTTGGTAGCTGAAATTATTAAAAATTTCAAAAATATGTAATCTTTTATACCACATGCCGTTTCTTCAAGAATAACCGGCGTTCGCATTAGGCTTTGCTGTCATCTCAATGTTTTAGAAAACAGGCGGTTGAGTTCCTGGTTCTAGAAAGTCCCTCATTCGGAAATGCTATGATTGGTCAAGCTAAGACAGTCTTTTCTGCTTGGTCTCAGAGGTTAGAGTTTGTGTTTAGATGTCCTGCCCATTACCCTATACTTTTTTTAGCGTTGTGACTTGGCAGATGTTGTTTAGTCTCAAACAGCTATAGTACTAAGTGAAATTTCTTCAGACCTCCTATTTAAACCATAAACATCTAGTGATCTTAGTTCCAGCCCATCTTCAATGCAGTTCAAGTCTCTCTATGATGTGGTTTAGATGTAATTTGTCTAAGTCTTGTTTTATGTCTGGAGTGTTATGGTCTATGGAAGTTTATGTAAAGTTTTCTGCAAAGCAGCTGCAGTTAGATCTCAGTTTTTGAAACTCTCTTGAAGCTGGAATGTAGAATATGCGGCGCTCAGACCAAACTGATTCATGCTGTCCGTGTAAACAAAACAATTATCAGCAAACTTTCAAATTTCAAAACGGTCAACTGGTGGCTCATGAATGTAATAAAAAAAGTTGAAATGTCTTATTGCCAGCGGTTTTCAAGGGCTCTGCTGTGCACCATTAAAGACACAATTGAAAAGTAGAAAAGAAGATGTTGTACTGTGCCCATTACAAACGGTCTTCACTTTCCATAGCAATTGCCTGCAATGACAGATAATTGGGCTGGTTTTACCATGAGGAAGATGAGATTCAGTTCCACCTCATTTCTCCTGCTCTCTTTTATTTTTGAGTTAGAGTTTACATCATGTCCTTTCTCTCTCTCCCTCCCACTTTCCGCTTTGCTCCCTTCCTTTATAGCGCACAAGGCTAACGGGCACAGCCTGTGGTTACCATAGTAACCAGCAGAGTAGGAGCTTGTGTCGTATGTACCAAGGATTCTCCTTGCGCTTTGTCACTATTTGTGTTTCATTGGTTGAAAAAGCTTAGTGCAAGCAACAAAGTTAGATATGGGAGCTACTTTGAAGTGTCTTTGCATGTCCCTATGATCAGACTTCAGATCCATCTGTTCTTCTGTAAAGTGTGTGTGTGATATGCATGATAAGAGCTTTAAGATCTGCCTTGTCAGATCCTTTCATCAAACCACATTCATTAAAGCAATCTGGTGCAATGTGTTCATAACATTGGGAAAGATTTGCAACATAAAATGCTAGCATGGACAAAACAAACTATGTTTTCATGTCTGGATTGAGCTGATTGTTAGCATTTCCATACAGTGAATCATCTACCAGCAGTTGCTTGTCATCCTAACCAGCCAAACCTTGACCTCTTGCCCAGAATAGTCTACAATTATTTTATTTTAAAGTTACAGCAGGTAAACAAATCACATTTCAGTATAGGGGTCAATTCTCGATATCAACCAACCATTAACTATGACCATTTCCCCAATAAACTGTTAATTTGTGGCTTATTAATAGTTAGTAAGATAGTTATTAGGTTTAGGGATTGTGTAGGATCGGGGATGTAGAGTACGGCCATGCGGAATATGTGCTTTATAAGTACTAATAAACAGCCAATATGCTAATAATAGACATGCAAATAACAAGTAGTTAATAGTGAGAATTTGCCCCCATACTGAAGTTTTAACAAAAATCGTGCATGCTTGTTTTCTCTCATTAAAGGGCATGTGTAAAAAGTATATTTAGTCATTTAGTCACTAACTAAATTTCAACCTTCAGGAAAGATTTAATCTTTTAGCTGAGTTGGATATTTTATATAATTCATAAACTGTGGAGTCACTTTCTGTATGTCTCAAGCGTATAAAAGAGGCACTGGGAAAATGGACCATTCTGTTTCATGGCTGGCCTTTCTGAGAAAAAGCACAGATGGACGGAGCCCTCTGGATTTTGAATCCCTCTCCAAGCCTAGATCAGTCAGTCACACACACAGACACACACACACACACACACAAAAGCCAAGACCCTTTCGCTTGTGTGCACACTCACTCAGCTGATGTTAAAACGCGAAAAAAAAGGCAACAAATATATGCATGAATGTGGATATATAAAGACATAGAAGGCTATATGAAAAACACAGGAATAGATGTGGGAGTCAAGAGCAGCGTCGAGTAAGCACAGACATTATTTTTAGCTAGATATGGAATAAATTCACGGTACAAAAGGTATGCGATGAAAAGCATGAATTTTTGCTTTCGTAAAGAACAGCTCCATGAATATAGAGGGAATTTTTCACACCATCTCATGGTGTCAAATCCCTCACATTCAAAGACTTGCTCGGTCCTTAAAATCCCTCATATCAGCAACGCCTCGCTGTGACAGACCTATACTCACAGACCTGCTCTGCTCTAAGTCTACTGAGGCCTTTTCTTCAATGTCTAACATAAGTTAGTCACTGTGGTGATGGAGCAACAATAGCCTCATACCATGTTGATGTCAGTTAGATTTCAGGCTCTGCAGATGTGATATAACAGAGTGTTTCGGATAGTCAGAAGGGCTTAAATGGTTGACGTATGGCCGTTGAGTCATGTGTATTGTAGACGGTGTGCTGGTGAGTGTGATGTAGTGTGAAGGAAACATGATTTTACATGATGTTGGTGTGTGTGCGTCTGTGTTGCTGTCGAGTAGGTACAGCTGTTACTCACACCTTGTCTACATCAGACATTACTGTCGAATTTCTACGTGTCTGACTTTATTTTAAATAAATTCCATTGGTATAAAATGGATAATTGTTTTTATAATGTTCATATTAGAACTATTTAAATTAGTATGAAAAACACACTGAGCGTTGATGGATATGTTAGATGGTTTTTAAATAAATCAAAAATAATATTCATAGTAAAAACCAGTAGTCACTAGGTTTATTTTCGGATAAATTAAAGTTCTAACATCTGCAATGTATCAAAAACAGAACACGGTGATGGTCACCAAAAGCCATATCACGACACAACCCAACAGACATAACAGATAGCTTTATTGCATATGAGAGTACGTTTACACAGCAACGATGTAGAAAAATGGAAAACAAATCCTTTGCCTTTTTGAAACGTTTCACATACACACAACAACATTACAACAAATATTTGTGTTTACAAGGATCTGCAAAAATGAGTGAAAACATGCCAAAACCCTTTTGAATTCCTCTTTTGCGTATGTGTATTCAGAACTTAGAAATGTAAAATAATAACTAAGAAATGTAAAAAAATAATATTTCAAAGTGATCATGTGGTGCAGTAAATTGACTCTTTGTTGGAGAAATGTTAATAAGTATGTTGAGTAACATTCCTGTAGTCTGCCATTACTGTTTGGTTACTGTAAAAAAAAATTACTAAATGTTTCTGTTCTTTTATCAAAATTGTAATTATATGAAATGTAATATTTTTTACAAATTGTTCATGTATTTTTTAAGATACGGTAAATAAACTTACAATTACAAAAAAATATGCCAAATATATAAGAAAAACAGGCAAAACATGTAATTTTACAAGGGAATACTTTTATTTTACGGGTAATCTCTGGCCCCCCAGCTTTTAGAAAATGTGTTTTTCAGTGTATACTTCGGTTGTAATACTGAAGTTTTTGTAGTTTACATGGAAACGATTACGGTATAATTTCAAATGTGTGATTGCCAA
Organism: Triplophysa dalaica; assembly: GCF_015846415.1. NCBI lineage: Eukaryota > Metazoa > Chordata > Actinopteri > Cypriniformes > Nemacheilidae > Triplophysa > Triplophysa dalaica. Next base: position 7,660,850 of record NC_079566.1, on the reverse strand, counting down.
CATGCTGCTGTTGAGTACACAAAAAGCCAAAGTTCAAAAAAGTCAGTTTTTAGTAGAAAACGTTGTTGTGTAAATCTATTGACCAGAGACTTGCTTTTGACGATGGTAACGTTACTATCGGAAACAGGGTGTCAAGCAGGGTTGTTCTTCATGATGCCCGTAACCTCATGGTGATACTGGAAGTAATAGTTTTGTCAACTCCTCAGGTCTGCTCGTGGTGTTTATCTCAGCGTGGTTCCGCCATTTGCAGGCCCTCCCTTGACGCATCAGTAATTGAGCAAGATCAAAGAGCAAACGCAGCTGCGTCCAATGAAACTCTGGCTAATGGCCCCTTTAAACAGCTAGAGAAACATTCACTGGATTCCAGTACGAAGCAACATTCACCATAGTTTTTATGTGACCATGACTATAATTTGTCCATCTCTCAGTTCAAAGAATCTGCTGTACCCCTATGCGAGGAGAAGCAGCCTGGAGGTGTTATCTTAGAGATCAGCTGGGATTTTAGCAGAGGATGAGGGCGAAGGCAGAAATGTTGCCGCCTAATTGGCAATGCTCCGATGGTCTCCTCAGACTCTAGCCTATAGTATTGAATGCATCAGTGAGTGCAGGAGTCGTGATATGTCTGGTTTTTGATTAATGTGAATAGTGTAGGTTTAATTGCATGAGGATAGTTGGCTCTTATAATCCACATAAAAAATGAATAGTTGTAATTTTGGATGGCATGCCTAATTTACGATAAGTACAGTTATGACCAAGCTACTTTTAACCAGATTGGAGAGCAAACAAACCGTGGCTGGTATCAGCGTCCGTCTGAGGCTAAAACTTAAAAGGATAGATCACCCAAAAATGAAATTCTGTAAAACACAAAAGATGATTTTTTTTTGTCGCTGTGGTGTTCAGTCAATAGGGGCCAGTGTCACTGGTTACCAACGTATCCAAAATATCTTCTTGTGGGTTCTTCAGAAGAGAGTCAGTCATACAGGAATGACACGAGGGAGAGTAAATGATAAAATAGTTTTAAATTGGGGTAAACTATCCCTTCAGTACTAATAACTGAATTTGGCTGCTGTGTAGACATATGATGCCTTCAAATCAGATGTCATTACAGCTCAGACTTTGCTTCCTTTTCATTTGATGTCTACATTGAGTAAATGGCGGCAGAATGATGTTACCGTCTTAACAGGAGTGAATGTGATATCCAGCATGGAGGTTTGTGGAAGTGAGTCACTCAGAAATAGTAGTCACGGTTACCCCTCTTCATTTATCTTCTTTAATTTATTTGTCTCATTTTTCAAAACAGAAAGGCAACACAAGAAGCGTTTTAGATCTTGAGTCAACACAGCCCTTTCAACACACTTCACACCTTGAACATCTCTCCTCTTTCACTACACTGGTGTTGTTAGGCAACTTAATTTTATTTGCAGTCGGCCATTTGGAAGCAACTTAGCAGTTCTGCTTATTCATTTTCTTTGTGTGGGACCTCTGCCCACCCAGATAGTTTTAATTATGTAATCTAGACCGTTGTGATTTATTCGTGCTTGCGTTGCCTGAGGCATATGCGAGGGGTTCTTGACATAAAATCCTGGAATTCAAGTTATATACTGTAGTAGGGCTGTTCGTTAACTTTTTTTGCACATAGCACTGGCGCTATAGAGGTTTAAAATTGTTGCGTAAATATAGAATATGTTGTCATCATTAAAAAATATGTAGGTGCAGTTTATCGCATGAATAGACAGGTAAATGACAAATGACATTGATTTTTCATACAGATGAATAAATTAGGGCCATATCATTTATCGTTTAGCTGGTTACACACAGCGCTGTCTAATGCACTTGCCAAACTGTACTACACTGGTAAATTTATTCTTAGCACAGACTGATTTTTTCACAGCACGTGCAACATAATGTCGCACTGTACAGCCCTGTGTAGCAATATATACGCCAACAACAATTCTCTGGAGACATGAACTATAGATTCCATATGATTTTGATATGGATGAAGTCCAGATATAGACCAGATTTTACACTAGAGGTTTCTACATTGGATGTAAGGTCAGAAGGGGTTACGTGAGGGAGTGAAAATCCGATGCTGTAGAGTACACTTGGTCAAGATGATGCAGTAGGGCAAAGAAGAGGGAATTGAGTTGGTACAGGTGCTTTGTCTCCGGTTTTGTTAAAGATGGAGCGCAGCTGTGTCCCTCGCAATCTTCAAGAAACACCTGGAGCTTCTCTGTAAGCACTTGATCCACAACACTGTCAACCTCAAGCCACATTATATACTCTCTATACTGTAACATCAGAAAGAAAATGCATGGTTTGCTGTTGTTCTTTCCCAGTTGCATCTATGCACTAGTTTTGTACTTTTGCAGAACTTCTCATAGTATTCCGTCGGTAGGATGTATTGCATCTGTCTAAGTGTAACTCTGTTGCATGGGATGAAGGTGTCTACAAAACATGTAAATGCAAGTCACTGTTTCGCTATTAGTGTTTCTGTGAGGTTTTTATCTCATATTAAAGATTTGTTCTGCATTCTCGGAGTGAAATTTCCTTTCAACCCAGTCATACAACATTTAGCGTTGGACCAACTATAATCATTGTGCCCTTGAGCTTGTCGCCAAAGGAATCGTACGTATTTAAGGTTAATTAGAAGTGTAATTTTAAGTAATATTATTATTATAATTCAAAGGCTGAGGTCCCTGATTAAAGGAACAGTTCATACAAAAATGAAAATTCTGTCATCATTTACTCTCCCTCAGGTTGTTTCAAACTTGTATAATGTTTTTAACAAAACAGTTCTGGGGCACTATTGACCACCATAGTAGTATTTTTCCTACCATGGTTGTCAATAGTGCTCCAGAACTGTTTGCTTACAAACATTCTTCCAAATATCTTCTTTGTGTTCAACAGACCAAATACATGTATACATGTTTGAAAGAACTTGAGGGTGAGTAATCGATCACAGAATTTCCATTTTTGGGTGAACTGTCCCTTTAAATCGTCTTGGTTACGTATGTAACCTCAGTTCCCTGATGGAGGGAACGAGACGTTGTGTCGAGAACGACAGATGGGGTTCGCCCTTGAGAACCAATCAACTCTGACTACTATAGAAAAGGCCAATGAAATTTGGCGAATGCAATTTGCATGCCGGGCTCCGCCCCCGGAAATCCGGTATAAAAGGAGGCCGGCGTGCAGCATTCACTTACCTTTGTTCTGAAGAGCCTGAGACCTCTCAAACTGCAGCAGAATACGATACGTGTTCGTGGCATAAGGGACACAACGTCTCGTTCCCTCCATCAGGGAACTGAGGTTACATACGTAACCAAGACGTTCCCTTTCTGTCGGTCTCTCGACGTTGTGTCGAGAACGACAGATGGGGTTGCCTATGGAAAACGCCACAACGCTGTATCGCGTCACAATCTCTAGCGAAGCGACGGTAACAAGCCTGGGCGTGTCATCTCGAAGCTTTCGTGAGACTGTAACCTTCCAGTGTGGTGGTCGGGGGGTTCCAGAGCTTTCTTGGAGAAAGATGGGTACAGCCCTGACCGGTAACTTTCACGGACGGGGCCTTAGCTCTCTATAGGCGAGAGGCCGTCCAGATCAGTTTACACCGGGTAAGCGCGACTCTTAATCAGAGAAGCGCTACAGAGGCCACCTCCTACCCGTGGGGAGGAATATGGTGGATATAGGTATGGTCTCGTCCTTGGAGGAGAACGCATGGAACGTGCGGACTGAGTAGTTAACCGCGAGGTGGAGGCCCACCTGGGGAAGCTCATGGGTTACCAGGAGTGGGAACCATTCTCATGAGGATACATCAGACGGAACAGCCCACGGAGGGGGTGTTACAGACGTCCGGTAGCACTAGGTCCGGTTAGAGCTATCTGTGATAGCTCACATGGTATCCCGGCCTAAGGGGGAAGGCTGCTCTGCCCAGCCAGCCCCCAGGGGGTGCTTGTTTGGTGATGGATGGAATGCCTATTCTTAACCAGTGTCTGGGTAAGAAGGGAGGCTGGTGAGGTACCAGTTTCTTAGCGATGTGTTCGGGTAAGAAGAAAAGGTAAATAGCACACTGACCCAACCTGTTAGAGGGTGGAAAGGTGCTTTCGCAGGCATACGCCCCCCCGGATGCCAGTCCTACATGTCGCCACGCAGGACGTGGGCTGACACCGGGTTTACGCGAAGGTTGTTAACCCTTGCGAAGGTGTTTGGGCATAGCCCAACCCGCAGCTCTACAGATGTCTGCTAGAGAGGCGCTTCTGCCAGTGTCCAGGAGGTGGCTAAACTCCGTGTGGAGTGAGCCCTCACTGCCAATGGGCATGGGAGATTCTGAGATCGGAATGCCGTCGTAACGGCGTCCACGACCCAGTGCGCCAGCCTCTGTTTGGAGACAGCCTTCCCCTTCTGCTGTCCTCCAACAGACACGGAGCTGGTCAGAGCTTCAGAGCTCTGCGTGCGGTCCAGTACGTACTGGACACAACACTAATCGGGTTGGGTCTTCCTCCCCTATGGGGAGCGCCTGCAAGTTCACCACTTGGCCCCGGAGGGAGTAGTGGGAACTTCTTGGGCACGCATCCGGGCCTGGGTCTCAAGATAACGTGAGAGTTTCCAGGGCCGAGTTTAAGGCAATCCAGGGACACGGAGGATGCTCGGTGGTCCCCTACCCTCTTGAAGGAAGTGAGCGCCGTCAGGAGGGCCGTCTTACTCTATGAGGAAGATCGGAACCTCCGAGGGGCTCTTTGGGGGGCCCTGAGGCTCCCCAGGACCACTTAGGGTCCCAAGAGGGTATGGAGCGGAGATGAGGCGGATTCCGCCCTCTCGCTGCTTAGGAACCTGGTGACCAGGTCGTGTTGCCCTAGAAACTTTCCACCGACTGAGTCGTGATGAGTGGCAATAGCGACTACATACACTTTCAGTGTGGAAGGGAGATGTTAGTCTCCAGTCTCGTGAGGAGGGGAACACAATCCTGATCAAGCACCTCAGTGGGTCTTTCTCGTTGAGAAAGACACCAGGACGAGAAGAGGCACCGTCTAGAGGCGTGTAACCGCCTAGTAGATGGGGCCCTAGCCTGGGTGATGGTCTCAGCCGTATAGGGGGAGTAGCCATCTTAGGATCTTCTCGTCCCGTCTAGAGACCAGACATGGGTGTTCCAGAGGTCTGATCTGGGATGCCAGAACGTGTCCTTCCCCTGAGAGAGCAGGTCCTCTGTCAGGGGAATGGTTCAGGGGGAGTCGCTATCCAGAGCATCGGCTCTGAGGCCAAGTGCGGTTAGACCGGTGTGGTGTAACCAATAACACTTGGTGCTCCTGCTCCCTGACCTTGCACAGAGTCTGTACAAGAAGGCTCCTGGGGGGGGAAGGTGTGCTTCCGCCCATCCCGCGGCCAGCTGTGCGCAAGGATATCCGTGCCGAGGGCAGGGACTATCAAGCGGGCAAATGGTGGTGTTACGGGAGGTGAACAGGTTTTACCTGGGCCTACCCGAACAGCCTCCAAATGAGCTGGACTGCACGGGGGTGGAGTCGCCACTCTCCACGAGGCATAAACTGGCGAGAAAGCACGTCGGCTGTCTAGTTCAGTTTGCCCGGGGTGTGTGGCCTGCAGGGAACGAGTCACCTGTTGACTCCACCGGAGGAGGCGTCGAGCAAGTTGTGTTTAGCTGCTGTGTGCGAACGCCACCCTGACGATCTGTATTCGCTACAGCTATAGTGCTGTCCTCGGAACAGCACGTGTATGTCTCGCACGAGAGGCCGTAGCCTGCTCAGTGCAAGTAGCATAGCCCACAACTCTTGGCAATTGATATGCCAGCGCAGGCGGGGGTTCGTCCAACACCCCACCTGCGTGCCCGTTGCACACTACACCGCACCCCTGCAGGGAGACTTCAGTCGTCACCACGACCTGCCTCATAACCTGCTCAGAGGGACCTGAGTCCGTCGAAAAAGTCATAAAGACTAGGGGTTATGGTGCGTCGGCAGCAGGGCGGCATCACCATGCGCCTGCTGCCGGTGTGCCACGCTCTCCTCGGAACTCGACTCTGAAACCAGTGTTGGAGCGGTGTCATGTGCATCAACTCGAGGGGTATTAGCCCGCGAGGACGCCATGTGTCCCAGGAGCCTCTGAATTGTTTCAGGGGGACCGCTGTCTGCCTAAAATGTTCATTTCAGACAGTTCAACACTGGTTGGGCACAACTGCGGACAGGTGTGCCGACATGGTGACAGAGTTGAGTTCCATACCGAGAAAGAGGATGCTCTGCACTGGGGAGAGCTTGCCCCTCTCTTGGTTGACCTGGAGTCCCAATCGACCTAGGTGCCGGAGCACCAGGTCCCTTTGTGTACATAACAGATCTCGCGAGTGTGCCAAGATAGGCCAGTCGCTGAGATAGTTTAGTACCCGCTCGCCTTCCTCCTCTCAGGGAGAAAGGGCGGTCAGGGACAGACCGAAAGGGAGGACTCTGTACTGATATGCCCGCCTCTCGCACGCGAACCGTGGGAACGGCCGGTGTCGAGGAGGATCGAGACATGAAAGTAAGCGTCCTTCAGGTCGATTGCCACGAACCAATCCTGACACCTCATAGATGTCAGGACGCGCCTCTGTGTGAGCACCCTGAATGGCAGCTTGTGAAGGTGCTCTGTTCAGGGTACGCAGCCTTTGGGGGCAACCCGCCGTCTTTCTTGGGAACGATGAAGTGCGGGTGGTGACCCACTGAACATCTTGGTTTTGAGGGACGAACTCGATGCCTGTTTTGCCAGAAGGGTGGTGACCTCTACCCGAAGTACGGAGGCGTCCCTGCCTCTGACAGAGGGAGAGATGATGCCCCGAAACTTGGGTGAGTCTCTGGCGAACTGGATCGAGTAACCAAGACGGACCGCCCTCATTAGCCAGCGAGACAGTGTGGGCAGCTCTCGAGCTCCCAGGGACTGTGACAGGGTGACCAAGGGGACGGTCTGCTTCATCATTCCCACGGGGGGTGGTTCGTCGGCTGGCGGAGCTAACCATGTCGCGGGGAGTCCCCGGAGGGAAGGTTTTTGCTCCGCCTGCTTACCTGCCTGGCGGGACAACGGCACGCACTGTCGGTTTGAGAGTGGTGACGCTGTCGTATGTGTACGACCTCACGCCTCGCCAGGGTGTGAGGTCGGTTCGCCGAGCACAGTCCAGTGGAGTGTGCGATCGGCTGCAAGTAAACCCGGGGAGAACAGAAAACTCAGTGAGTAAGTGGGCGCCAAGCCCTAACAAGGGCCCGGCTTTGGTGACGAGGCAGGAGTCGTCCCGTACCGACCGATCAGAGCCGTGGCTGTGAAGGTTCGGGCCCGATGTTGTTCTCCCTGGGGTCTTCCCGTCAGTGTCCCTTCTCGCGAGGAGGTTGCTGACGGGGTGGAGGTTTCCCCCTCGACCTCTGCTTCCGGGGTGCCGCCTGTGGGGGCACAGGAACCGGAGCCGATGCCGAAAGGGTCCTGGGTTGCAGGGAAGCAGACGTCACGTGAGATCTCGGAGGCCTGTAGGCGGCCGAGTCGCGGCGTGAAAAAAAAATGTGGTTAATTGCCACTGTCTGCTTCGCCGTCAAAAAACTGCTGAGCGCAGTCCTCGACGGTGTTACCAACAACCCACCCTGCGAGATGAGTGCATCAAGAAAGCGGACTTCCTTGCTGTCACTCTTCTGCACAAGGTATAGCCGGGGGTGTCTCTCCTGGACCACTACCGTGGACATCGTCCGACCCAGGGCCCGTGCCGCCGCCTTAGTCGCCCGTAGAGCGCTGTCAGCGGTGGCACGGAGATCCTGCATTATACCCGGGTCGGCCTTACCCTCGTGGAGCCCTCTCAACGCCCTGGCCTGGCGGACCTGCAGGATGGCCAAGGCATAGAGAGAGGAGGCAGCCTGGCCCGCAACATCGCAAGCTTTCGACACCAGTGATGCCGAAGTCTTACGTGCTTTGGACGGTAGGAGTGGTCGATCCCCCCCCAGGTGGTAGCCGTCCGCGGCACAGGTGCACCGCAGGCGGACGTTCCACCCGGGGGATCTCGACGCAGTCCTTGGCTGCCTCACCATCGAGGGAAGTAAGGGAGCCGGAGCTGGTTTCACTGGAACGGTCCGTGAGTGGAGCGTTCCAAGTTTTACACAGCTCCTCATGCACCTCCGGGAAAAACATGGCATCCGGGGTGGGCGCGGTTTGCACCGCGCACCGACCTCGGGAACCACGTATCCCCGGGTTAGCACGGATGACATCACTTCTGCTTCCTCCTGAACTCGACCGCTGGGGGTGGAGTTTGGATTCGGCAGAGTCGGATGCCAGTCTCCCTCCGATGCTGCGAGCGACATCTCATCTACGTCACACATCGTTTCCGAGTGTGTGCGTGAGGATCCGGACGGTATGCCACCGCCGGTTGGGGAACGTTCAGAAGAGCGAATCGGGGTGCGATCGGCCCGTGAGCACTTGGCTGGCGGGTTTACGTTCGCAGAGTTCCCCGTATCACTAACGCTGCTAACGTGGGTGGTCATCGGGGCCGTAGCCACAGATGTCACAGCCCGGGTAGCAGACGAAATGGTGGCTGGTTCCCGTAGGAAGACAGCCACCCGTGACCGCAACTTCTGAATGACAATCTGCCCGCAGTGCAGGCAGATGTGTCAACGAACGCTGCTTCAGTGTGCTGGACGCCCAGACACCTAATGCAGCGATCGTGTCCATCCCCCTCCTCGATGAGGGTGCCGCACCCAAGAGAACAGCGGGACATGCCGCGCTGGAGAATGCTCAGTCAGTCCTGAAAAGGACTTTTAGAAAAAATCTCTAACACCTCCGGAACCGCCGAGACGCCCAGGGGAAGGTCGCTGCAGGAAGGGACGATCCGCTGTAACACGTCGTAGCACCAGCGTGTAGTTGTAGAGGATTGAATCCTGAGTTGTACTCATGAGCGATGGCTCTGAAGAACAAAAGGTAAGTGAATGCTGCACGCCGGCCTCCTTTTATACCGGATTTCCGGGGGCGGAGCCTGGCATGCAAATTGCATTCGCCAAATTTCATTGGCCTTTTCTATAGTAGTCAGAGTTGATTGGTTCTCAAGGGCGAACCCCATCTGTCGTTCTCGACACAACGTCGAGAGACCGACAGAAAGGGAACCTGAGTTTCACCACCAGAAACCTGTCAGAGGTAGTTTATTGTGGGTGGGCTGAAATGGTGGTTAAGATTTAGGGCTTGTAACGAACGCTTGCTTGTATAATTCTCCTCTATGAGCCATTTCTATTTTGCCCATGAGCAAGGCACTCAACCCTAGTTTGCTTCAGGTGTCTCTCTGACACGTTTATGGTGCCTGGTTTTATGGCAACATCATGTGAAAGTTGTGACTGCATGGCGAAAGAAATGAGGCAAGAAAAAACTGCAGGCTCTGACTGTGTGGTGGTAAATAAAGGTTCTGTTCTTCAGCGGCCAGCTGCCTCTCCTTCATCCTCTTCTCAGTTTCCAGATCTCCAGTTTTAAGTGTTTCTGAGATGGCATTATTGAAGCATTTTACCAATTCTGAGACACTGAGACAAAACTGTCTGGGAGAGTACAGACTGATAACTGAGGGCGTAAAAGATGCTGTTAGAGATCTATCTGTAGAGAAAGAGGAGAGAGGGAAATGATAACACAACAGAGGTGAAAGGCCAAGAGGATCCGTGAAGTATCAGGAGTAAAGCAATATGTTGCCTGTAATGAAAGTCTAAGGGAAGTGGGTGGCTGTACTGAGATGACAGGGGCCATAGTTTGACCACAGTGCGAGTTTGGACTTCTCAAGACTTGCTTAATATAGCATTTCTAAATACAGTACTTCAAATAAGGATTTGAATCAAATTTAACTTGCAGTCCTAAAGTTAGTTGTAGAAACTGCAATAATGAAGAATATCATATAAAATGGTACCAGGTGGTTTGATGGTACCAGGTACCGCTTGAATTATAGCATCATTTATTTATTTTTAAAAACCTTCTACAGAAATCGTGATAATATCAACATCATGAATTATTTTGGCCTTGATGATCGTGTATTGACGAACTGATATCAGGACAGATCTATGTCAGATTTATCAAATGTTATAAATAATCATCTGGAATAATCTTGTGTCTATACAGTTTCCAATGATAAAAGTATTTTTTATTATTCAATTTTTCTGTCTTTTCTGTTGAAGTATTTAATTTACTTGCTGTATTCTATTTCTATCCGATTATGTAATTTTTTGGGTGGAATTTTCTAGCAAATGTTGCCATACACCCACACCAGACACAGTCCTCTCGCCTCAATAATAAAGATAATTACTATGAAAATTACGAGCGTGGCCTTCGGATTCGCTTTGTTGATTTCCCTTCCCATAATCACCACAATCCCAGACAGAACTGTTTTCTCTGTCACGGAAGACAAGTTGTGTAGGATTAGGTTTGTGATCATTACAAAGCCTACCATTGCTAATGAGCTAGTGTCAACTACCACCCTGTGACAGTGAGTGTATGTTTTGTATGTGTGAGAGAGAGAGGGAGGCAGAGAGACACTGAGACAGGCTGATGAGTGTGTGACTGTGAACAGGCTGATAAAAGCAGGTGCGATGGGTGTTTGCTGTGTAACTGTGTGTGTGTCTATGTTTGAGAGACAGCTGGAGGGCTTTGCGTGGGTTATTAAAGGACCGCGAAGCCATCAGCATCGATCAGCTCCTCCAAGAGGACCCGACATGTAACCGATGCCCCTTTAATTAATCCTCATCACCCGGCACAACACACACACACATACAAAGAAAGAAAGATATGCAGTGAATTGGAAAGGGTGCTTTGAAGTATTGGTGTGTCCTCTCTCTCACTGCAACCTCAGCCCGAGATGTGAAGCGAGCAATGTAGTATCAGTGATTAAATGCTGTTGAGCATCAGATAAACTAGGAAGGACCGGAAGATAAAGTGCCTGAGGTAAAATGGGGTAAATTATTGAAATGCTTTGCTCGGTTACCTTGATTTACCCTATTTAGAGCGGAACTTTTCGTGCAGATGACCAAATGTCATTGGGAAAAAAATTAATTGCCAACTGGTTTACTGTATATATACGCGTCCAATCTGCCATTGTTTAGACAAACCTATGAACCCCAGCTCACATTCAAGCTAACAGTTGCTTATCTGAACGCTGAAATAAAGCTTGAAAAGGAAAAACCGCGTTTGTAGAAAAATCGACCCATAAAGGCTTACTTTGATGGGTAATTCACCCATAAAAGACAAACTCTGTCATCTTTTATTCGTTTCAAAACCCGTGTGGCTTTCTTTCTTCTGCAGAGCACAAAAGAAAATATTTTGAAGAATGTTGGTAACAAACCATGACGGTACCCATTCACTTCTATTGTGTGGATACAAAACCATTGCAAGTCAAGATATTGACAAAAGGGTGGGTTCTCAGACAAATTTTTGGGTCAACTGTCTGCATATTAAGTCTGGATAAGACAAAGTATTTATGTATTTAATGCTTGAAAATCTAGTGCAATGCATAGCTTTTATTTTCTGTTGTGTCTTGGTTATGGATCAAATCAGATCCGTAGGCTATTACATGCATCATTTAAACCATCATTGTGATTAATTGCATGCGATAAATGCGTGACCCTCACGCATTCGCTCTTAACTCTTGCGACAGTAAACGTCTAATCCCGACAATTATCATTTGACAAACAGTGCTCAGGTACACCGGACAGACGTGACACAAGACCTCTCACAGTCACGATTTTTCGACTCACCTTCACACTCCAATAGTATTATCTGACCTCTGATTGACAGTTTGATCGCTTATCCACTTTCTCATTCTCCCTTTCTATTTCAGCTCATGCTAACAACATGCTCTCTGAGGGAGTTCTTTAGTCATCATTCTTGCCCTCTCTGTCTCGCTTACATGGCAAATGGCCTTTTTGTGTTTGAAGACAGCAGGGGCTAAATGCATGCTATAGATTACTAGGGGCCTACTTTGTCTCGCAGTGACATGTGTCAGTGTAGATTGCCTGCTGGTGTGAGAGGGGATGAGTGGTGATGACGGCGACACTGGACAACTGTCAGCGACGCTCATGGGACACAATTATGCTGAGCTACAGGAAGGGACCACAAAAGACAGTGATTTTTCTGTTTTGGAATCGGGTTTATTGAAGTTTATGAGTTGGAAGTGGAATGAAAATGGCCACAGTGCATGTGATGTTTCATTGGGGTTTGAGTTGGAGAAAACTGTTAGTGGAAAAGGATGCTGACATGTTTTAATCAGACATTCGTGTGACCATGTTTATTTGGGAATTTGAGTTCAAATCAAAGGATTTGAAGTTTAAAGAAATTAAACGAAGGCGTAACAGAACAATTTCATTTGTCCGACAAAAATTACATCAGAAGAGAACACCGTTGTGGGGGCACGGTGGCTTAGTGGTTAGCACGTTCGCCTCACACCTCCAGGGTTGGGGGTTCGATTCCCGCTTCCGACTTGTGTGTATGGAGTTTGCATGTTCTCCCCGTGCCTCGGGGGTTTCCTCCGGGTACTCCGGTTTCCTCCCCTGGTCCAAAGACATGCATGGTAGGTTGATTGGCATCTCTGGAAAAATTGTCCGTAGGGTGTGAGTGAGTGAGTGAATGAATGAGTGTGTGTGCAATGCGATGGGTTGGCACTCCATCCAGGGTGTATCCTGCCTTGATGCCTGATGACTCCTGAGATAGGCGCAGGCTCCCCGTGACCTGAAGTAGTTCGGATAAGCGGTAGAAAATGGAATGGAGAACACCGTTGTGCTCTGATATGTGGAATGCACTTTATTAAATATAATTGAACTATTTCTTTACTATTGTCAAAAGAATTTGCATAACTTCATAAAATGTCACAACACATCTTTAATCAAAATATATTGATTAAATTAGACCATTTGTAAAAAAAAAAAAAAATGAATGCATAAATAAATCATAAGTTATAATAATCGTGTTATTAAGTATGGCATTAAATTTAATGATTTGTGTGTTTATTTGACATTGCAGTTAATATGGCATGAATCAGATTTTTCCCTTTCACCCATCAAAGCTGATCATCGCTTGATTATAAATATATAATATATATATTTAATTTTAAATTGGTTTTAATCGTTGCATTTTGATTCTAAATATAAATGTGAATTACAACTCTAGATCAGTTCCTTCTTTAATCCACATTGGGCAGCTGAATTGCTTCTGTGTGTAAAGGCAGAATAGTGCACAACCCGGTAGGAGATCACGGCTGGAATGAAAACAACCGCGCGCTTTTCACTCCGGCACGAAAAAACAGCTAATTTCCCTAACAAAATTGACATGCATGCATAACTTCCTCAATTACATCCAGCTTTTCTCCGTCCCTGCAGGCTTTTTACTGTGTTTCATGCATGCCACCCTTATCCATCAAGACCTTCAGGTTGGTTCTCTATGTTTTCTCTTGCCTTCAAAGTCTCCATTTTGAATCGTAGGTTCTACCTTGAGGATACTGCTGTCAGATTAGAAAGTCAAATCAAAGACAGTACGCCCCCATTCAGTGAGGCCAGGATTCCCATGAAATCTGAATGTCAGCTAGGTGCACGCCATGAGATTGGGTTACTGATGATTCCTGGCAGATATACAGTACCACACCATGACATCTTTCTTCTACCATGGACTGAGAAAAACCTTCATGGTAGATGCATTCGGATAGACCAAACACATATTAAACAGAGATAAGACAATCGACATCTTTAAGAGGTGCTTTTACCTGGATGTTAAAAATGGGTTCATTTGATCCGTCTGGTGGATTCTCTGTTGAAATTTCTCAACTTATGCTCAGTTGGAGCCATGTATTGGTAAATCCATATGAGTGTTTATAGTTTTTACAGACATTTAAACATGTCAGTTTTTTATAGGGTTGTAGAAACTGTTTACGCCGTCTCAACATCTTGTGTGCAGTCATGTAAATGACAGTAAACAAGAGCAAATGATGCAGTCTGCTTCCTGAGAAGGCCCTTGTATTGAGCCAATGCTTAAAAATTATTATTAGGCAGTCAGCTCGCTAGATTTTTAGACAATCCGTTAAATCTCTCCACAGTCATTCCTGCTCATTCTAATAGGAGCGATTGTTTCAGGTCTTCTGAGAATTGAAAGGAAGATATGGGAATAAAATATTCCTTTCATCTGACCTTTCCTGTTAAGAAGACTTTGACATTAGGGAGTACAGTTTAATAATTCATTAAAAGAAAAGCCTCGCTTCCTTTTGAAATCTCATTTTATCTGCATTCAAGATTTCTTGGAGGTTTAATAATTATCTGGTATGCAACTCCTGCGGCAAGTTCAATTTTATTTTATTTTTATCTGGAATGCATAGGAACTATAACACTAAACTATTATCCCATTACCTATGAATTTACATGGAAAATATAAATGTGTTTTTGGGGAGATTTTGTCAACACAAACAAGTGAACACAATGCTCTGGTTTAAAACTCTGATTTTGACTTTACATACGACCTGGATTCGAGCTGAATTGATCCCCACCCTGCTTTTTTGTACTTGGGTTGACTTGAAAATATGACAAATGCTCTCACAATGTGTCAAAACAGAAATTAGGCTGATTCAGATCGATACACAGTATACGTCCAGCTCTTTCCGAGAGAGGTCTCAGCTTTAGCTCGTCCTCCGCCCAAAATGAGCTTGATCCGTTCTTTCTTTTTAAAGCCAGGCTACTCAGCTGCACTGTCAAGGTTAAGAAAGATGTGGTGTGGAAATGCTGACCCAGGTGGCGACTGCCTTTGTTATAAATATGGCGTGGCAGGAGGAAGCACAAGTACTGTAACAAACAGAGAAACAGGGTGGCCGGATGCCAAAGTGAAAAGGAGGCCCGAACCCTTGCCAGCAGAACCTGAGCGGGAGGGGAGAGGAGCACATGGGAGGGGTTTCCACTTCGCCTCACACCTCAGTAATCAGCACGCACGTCTGCGTGGTGTCAGGATCAACAAACAGCCTGAGGAGAGAGTCTAAGAGAGACGTGCTTCAGTCTAGGCAATATTATTATAAGAAAAGCAATTAGCAAAGTGTGACAACAATAAGCGGAAAGTGGTAAACACTTGGGAAAACACTGCGATTTCCATAGGAATAGGATACAATTTGATTTTCTATTACTGTTTTGAACAAATATGGGCACAAATGGCATGTTCTTTCGACTAATGGATGTGTACGATCGACCCAAAAATGAAAATTCTGTCATCATTTACAAACCCTCTTGTCATTTCAAACCTTTCTTTTGCAGAACACACACAGAGATACGATGGTGCTACCGATTGACCTGCATTGGTTTTACCGTATACAATAGAAGTCAACGGGTACCATAGTTTTTCGGTTACCAACATTCTTCAAAATATCATCTTTTGTGTGCTGCTACAGGTTTGAAATGAAAAGTGGGTATTTTAATCTTGCTCACATAATATTTAGCAGTCTTCCACGTTGTAAACCTCATAAGGTACTTTTATTGCATAGTAAGGAAAAAAGACGCCTCATTCAGTCTGTTCAAACTTTCAGCCCTGGGACCAGAATGTGTTCAAACGTTCAGCCCTGTTACCCAAATCATTTCTAAGCATAACCTTTATTTATGCAGTCTTTTTTTATTTATTTACATAGGGAAATTCAATTTAGGCTATCGCTTCTTCAAAACAAACATTTTTCAAAATAGCTAGCTTTTACTCAGAGATAGCTTAAGGCCAAACCCTGTTACTTTTTTTGTCATCGCGAGAGATTTAGAGGGGAAAAGAAAAGTAGTGAAAGAGATGGATTTCAGAATTGAATTGTTGCATGAGGTCCCTTGTTCTATTATTCAGTTCTCCGCTTCAGAGATGTTTCGCCGCGATGCTTAATTCAAACGCACAGTCTGCTTCAACCTTTGATACCTTCTCCTGTGAGACCGACGATTGCAGCGTAAAGTCCATCTGGATAAACTAAGCAAAGCATGAATTTCATTATTCATTGTTTTACAATCATTATTAAAAAGATTTCATCAAATGTTTGGATATGTGGCCTTGTATTTGAAATGGACTTTTTGCTAAACTGTGGCTATTTTAATTTGAGAGTGGGCAGTTCAAACCCACACCATGCCAAAGTTTTCATTAATGTATCTTATGCTTTTTGATCACTGGCAGAGGTTGCGTGAGATTTGCATGAATCGAGATTTCAGTGGCTTTTGAAGAAGCTTAAAATCCTCTCACTGCCTATACAACATGAATCACCAGGAAACTTTCTCGATTGTTCCCTCAAGCCGTGCTCTATGCTCGGTATTAAACTTCAAAAAGAAATACGTAATGTTGACGATGGGAAGAGGTGGTCAGAAGATTAAGCGATTCTTAGCGTTAAGCAGATCATCACCCCGGCTATTGCAAAAAGAACTAAATCCCTGGAACACTTAGGTAGCGCTCTGATTTATTTTCTGTAGTGCTCGAGTTGTTTTAAGTGTAGGTGTCTTAAGTCCACAGATCTAACGCTGCTATACGTTTCCTATACTATGTTAATTAGAGCCTTTGGGGAAAGTAGAGAGATAAATACTAAATCTTAATTAGCTGTTTTTTCATTATGGCCATGTCAGTTTGTTTTATAAGCAGCTCCTCAGATGTGCTGCAGTGCCATTTTATCCTGAGAATAAGGTGGAGTTAAATCTCTGTTTTAATCTTATTACTTAAGCAAGGGGGGGAACCGGACAATCTTTTAGCTCAGCGTTCCATCACGGAGGATTCGGTGCATTTGCTTTCAACGAACGAGATTTATTACTTCATCAATTGAAAACTATTTCTCTGTGTCTAACGTTTGCTTGTCTTTAACCTGCGTTACTCCCAAAGCTAATCTAAGCACAGAGAGTCGCGATTGTGTTGTTATGGTTCCCTGAAGACTAACACTGTGTCTACACAGGACACGACCGGTGCGATGTGACACGACAAACCCATTAAGAACAAGCCGTTGTCGTGTCGTGTCAGTGTGGATTAAATGAGAATTATAATAGGTTCTACTGCGTTCTATTGTTTTTTATCATGTTGTGTCGTGCTGTATCTAGTGTAGACAAAGTGTGATGTTTAGGGATGAAGATTCTAGAAAATATTATATAAATATTACTTTTTTTTTGTGAAGGAATAAGGATATAAACACTATAGGCTACCCAAACAATGATGTCCATAGAGTTGGAGATATACTAAATTGAGTTTGTGGTACATTGTGTTGTTTATTTAATCTTCCAATGAGGAAGAAGGAAATATAGCCTACTTAGAGTTAAATAAACTTAAATAAATTAAGTAAAAATGCTAACTCAATGTTAAATGGATATTTCGCCTAAAAACGAACATTCTGTTGTCATTTATTTACACTCCTCTCATTTTCAAACCTGTATTTTTAACACAAAATTAGATATTTTGAAGAATGTTGGTAACAGATCTATGGCAGTGCCGATTCACTTGCATTGGTTTTGTATAAAAGTGAATGGGTATCATCGTTGTTTTGTGTTCTGCAGAAGAAAATAAGTCATACAGGTTTAAAATGACAAGAAAACGAGTAATGGACAACATTTTAATTTATGGGTGTATGCCTTGAAAGGCAGAGTAGATCATTTGGAAAATGCTAACAGTTGCCTGCTAGCAGTGCATGCAATCCCTCCCTCTCGCGAATCACCATCCAAAGCCACGCCTCCTTCAAAACACATGAGGGCGTTGGATCGGTTCCCGTGAAGTCATGTCACATTCCTCGGTGAGAAAACATTACAGTACAAATTGAATTACATTATTACAATAACGAACATCTCCAGGTACCTGCTCTCCCCGCCATGGTCACGCCAGACTTTCTGTTACTGTCTACATTTTGCTACTTTATAATAATATAAAGTAAAATTTTCTCTTTGTTACCCTATATATTTTTTCACGATGACAAAATAAAGCATACTTGTAATTTAATTACATTAAAATGTAGTATTTGTTGCAAACAAGATCAACAGAACTCATTGTGCTTTAGTGCTGTACCTGTCATTTAGCAATAATTGTAAATGAATAAAAGCAATATTTCATCACAAACCACGTGGACCTTCTTTAATCCACTCCGACACCCATAATATTATACATTGCATGTGATAAGTGTGGCATTCTTATTGCATCGTAAACACAACTACCGCCGTACCAGTAAATGCCACTTCACGCTAAATTACAGGTCTTTATATATTTTCTGTGTTTTATAACATTGATTTACTGATGGTTTGCTCGTACTGTACGCATGCACAAAAATGTGCCTCAAGCCTATATAGTCACAGAACACACAGTTGGGCAAACAGATCAAACCAGCTAAGTGATTTAAAAAAGCCTGAATGTGTAAATTGTAAATGTATGAGCAACTTAAGTAATACGGTCTGTATATATATTCCTTCTTACGCTCCTTGGTGACCACATTGGTGCTAATTTCTCATGGCAGCTTATGGCGCAATTAGGGCCTGAAGGGCCTCCACCCTTCACACCGAATCAGTGACGGGCCACTAAACAGTCAGCAGCGGCAGGAAGCAGATCTTGCTCATGCCTTAGGTTCTGAAAAGAGATAATAAATAGATGTGACAAAAAAATTCAAAAGTTGACAAAGATTCAAAGTTGCTTTAAAGATCACTATGGTAAAAGCTTAATATTAAAAAAGCATAAAGCTGGAGCAAATCATAGCTCAGTCTTTATACAGGGCATGAATGCAGTATAAATGTGCTTCATAGCGGCCACGTTCCCAGAAACACCCCAAATTATGGTCCCGGTTCAATGTTGATTAGATCCGAACAGACTTTGTCTTTCAAACTGATGTTATCAGCGCAGGCTTTGTGTCGTAATACCTGATGTAACTGCCTTTCTTGATTCATTAGTCATCAGATTGGATTCAGGGAATTGGGCCGCATGAGCCGTTCTTGTGTTGAATACATGGGTGCGAGAGGGCAAAATGCTAGTTCATCTGAGACCAACCCGGATCAATTGTGCTCACAATGTGGCAATAAATTACAACTTACAACTCTCGATGGTGTACTAACACATTGCCTAGCGCCTGCCATGTACAACATCAAACGGAAAGATGTTTTCTCTTGGACCAGAGCTGTGAATCAAGAATTTACTTCTTAATAACAACCGTTACTATCTTACCGTCTTTTGTGATCATAAAATTGATTTCGACACTTTTTAAATCAAGCATGAAGAGCATCTTCTTCAAGAGAAGGTATGAAGCGTGTTTTTTAAGATATAAAGTAATGAATGCAAATTGTATGTGGAAAACTGGAAGACAGATTGCGTGGTTCTGATTTGCGTTCTGTGAGAGGTGAAATCTCTTAGATTGTCCTGTTTGATTTAAGTTCAGACCAGCGTGAATTGCCATAGATTTTTTGGCATGCTGAGTGTGATTGTGGCCACCTGCTGAGTCTCTGTGTTAGACATTATGGCTGTGTCTTTGTGTTGCAAGTGGTATTTTAGTGCTCATGAACAGGTGTTTATGGCAGTATATTAAATTTATTATTATATCTATTGTTGTATAATATTTTACGAAAACAGACCGCATTGCTCTGGGTGCTGTTATTTCCTCAATGGGTCTCATTGATTAATAATTACGTACACGTGTTTTTATTTATGAGCTGAGAAAATGTTCATGCGAAATTTTTATGCGATTCACAACAGGTGTATGCATACTTACAGTACATATTTCTTCTTTCTTATTTTGTTGAAAACAAATCTTTACATAATCTTCCGATAGGGTTATTTAACACACGCTTAATCGTTCTAGTTTCTCTAGAAGTGTCTCCATTTTTTAATGTGTGGCTGTGAATTTGACCTCTATAAAAATATAAATGTAAACTTATAGACAAATCGTGAATTTTGTATGGAAACAATTATTTATGGACAAATACCTATGTACACAATGGGCATGAAACACAACCAGAAAACATGAAAATGATTGGGTTTAGTTAGTTTATGTTAGTTAACATAAACATAAATAGCCTGCTCCATACCACGCTTAAATAGTGCGTAAAACAGCACGTTCTGTATTATTTTAGACTATCTGATGACACTGCATTTTGATGCACTATGTATCGATATTTCACGAGTTATTTTGAACTATCTTTTATCATTTTTAACTTTGGGTGAAACGCAGATCTGGTCACTGTCCTTTTTTTACACGGCTGTCCAATCACATTGGAGAATAGGCGGGACAAACACTACATTGACCAACCATCACACACAACGATGGATAACTTAATATTATTACTACATTTTCATATTCAGCAATATTATACAAAAATAATATACTAATAACAAGTAGGTTAACTGTTGCGGATATTGTAAATCACAGCAACCGATGCATCTCGCGCAGTGACTCCAAAGAGTTCTCAGGGGCCACCAGATGGTCGTTTTCAGAAGAGCACCAGATGTTTTTATTTTAGCTGGCTAAATCACTTTGGTGGACAAAGTATAATTTATTTATTTATTGGTAAGCATAAAACCTATTAGTCTCTTATGTATTCATGCAATATAATGTAGCCAAACAGGAGAATGAAGTCCAGAGCAATCCAGCATACCTAGATACACAATTTGCGTAGCTGTGAAATCATATGCGCGCCGTGTTTACGGACGATTGAAATTCTTCACATTTTAATATGACATCTGACGGAGGAAAGTTTTCCGGGAAGGTCTGTTTTACACGGAAATTACTTGAAATTCACTCATTTATTTACGAATGTTTCATGAATGAGACCCAATGAGATTCACTATGAATAAAATGAACGTAATGATTGAATTATCCATTGATCTCTATTTCTTTCACAGGTTTCATACATACATGTGGTGGAACATTAAAAGGGAGAAATGGGACCATCGAAAGTCCTGGTTTTCCGTATGGATATCAGAACGGGGCCAACTGTACGTGGGTTATTGTAGCAGAGGAGGGCAACCGGATTCAAATAGTGTTTCAGTCATTCGCGGTGGAGGAGGACTATGACTTTTTATCACTATATGATGGACACCCACACCCAGCTAACTTCAGGACGAGGTGGGTGCTGTCTTTCATAGATATATTGTATTTATTTGTTGATTTCTTTATGTGTGTACATGAAGCCACATTATATGAGTAGAGAGTTGTAAAAATATGCAGATATAGACAAACACATCTGATTTAAAAGGATGGAGTTATTAGATATGTAGTTTATGTCTGTGGAAAAGTTGTATGGATGCTTGATGTCAGATGAAATGACTGCCAAGATTCTCCCTTGACACAGAAAAATAAAGCAAGTCTTCTAGCTTGTCCATTCTTTTAAATGGTTCACTGTTTTTTTTCAGCCAAAGAAAGCTACATACATTCACATGATTTCCTTTCTACCCTCACATTTTAGTAACTGCATACGTAAAGGTTTAACATCAAATTCCAATTCAAAGTGATAACTTCTAGATAATCGTTTGAATGAAAGGGTTAATGACGACTACTTTGGTTAAATTGTTGGGTATTAATGTGTATGTCTATGGTGTAGGAAGCTAATGGTCTATGGTGTTTTAGGTCAAAAACACAATAAAAATACAAGACATATCTTTTTTAAAAGCAAATGGTTCTGTAGTTTTCAGCATGTTGTTTAGGGAGTTGATCACATTTAATGTGGAACAACGTAAATAAAATGATGTACCAGGCGATTTTGCCTCTTTTGCAAAGAACAGATGTGTTTTCTTGTTCAACTAGCACAGTTGTGCACTTGCAGCACCAAGGTCATAGGATCGATTCCCAAGGAATGCACATACTGTTAAAATATATAGCTTGTCACTTTTGATTAAGTCAAAAAAG
This sequence comes from Triplophysa dalaica, assembly GCF_015846415.1. Classification (NCBI taxonomy): domain Eukaryota; kingdom Metazoa; phylum Chordata; class Actinopteri; order Cypriniformes; family Nemacheilidae; genus Triplophysa; species Triplophysa dalaica. The sequence continues at coordinate 7,639,060 of NC_079566.1, read as the reverse complement.
TGAATGTAAGCATCCCTCCCACCTATGTGAAGGCATACATCTATTTTAATCACCTTCTGCCATCACTTGTTTATTGAGTAATAAATGTTATTGGAATTTGACCAATGCAATTACTTGCAATAAAAGGTAGTTTTGAAGTCCCATACAGATGTGTTTATTTATATTTATGTTGTTAGGGAGTAAAACACAATCTGTTGTAAGTCTTTCCTTGGCTGATATCATCAAGAAACACTTGCACCAACAGGAAACAGTAAATATAAACACTAACTAGATCTATTCTAGATTTTTGTCTAGTAGTGATGCATTTGTTTATACGCATGTATTTGTGCATTAGCCAATGAAGAGTGTTGGTGATGTCAAGAGGGGCTTTGGGGCCCCTTTTGCGCATTGGATCGATGCCTGTCAGTTTCCAGCTGTTAAGCAGCTGGCACAGGGCTAGGCTTGGACTCTCTCGGTCCAGTCACTTATTTCCATGAGGACCACTAGGCCATCTGCACTTTAACTGCAAAAATCACAAACGGCTATGTTCAGCCACAAGGGGCACATCTTTCCCAGACCAGCAGCAGGTCCAAAAAGGACAACAGTCATACGTTACAAGGGAGACATTTTCTGCTCCTTGTATGTTCTTCTCTCGCTCTCCTGCAGGGAGGAGATATTAGGAGTGGGAGGAAGAAGGAATAATGAAGGTGCTTAATTAAACAGTTCAAGAAGTAAATAATGCAAGATTCTGCAGGAGCTACATTTGCGTCTCACATCGCCATGTTCAATGGCATTACAGACAAATTGCATGTTGCTATTCAGCCGTTTTAAATTATGCACCGCTTTTAGGGATTGTGGCCTGTTCCGCTCTGCTTTCCCCTCAGCATCTCTGAGATGTATCCACTGCCCTTTAAAAGGCCACTACAGTCAGCAGTCATCCTCAGAAATCTAGAACAAATAGCAACATTGTTGTGTGTAACAACCCACTGTACTTTATATCTACTTGATAGGTGTGATTTTGTACCAGTCCGAGGTCTTATTATATAAGCAACCAACTGCTTTGGCTTTGTACAAAAGGGCAGATTTCCCTTTGAAGCGCACAAGATGCTTTCTGGAAAAGTGTCAAATCAAGCTGGGATAACATGGATCATCAGGTTTTGGTAAATCTTGTGATGTCCATGCCAGCTTGAGTGCATGCTGTCAGTAAGGCAAAAAAACTGAGAAAATTAACGTTGCTATTTAATTTCTTAAAGGTATAGCTAACCCCAAAAATGTATTTCTATCATCATTTACTCACCCTCTTGCCATTTCAAACCTGTATGACTTTCTTGATTATGCAAAACACATAAGAAGATATTTTGAAGAATGATGATAACCGAACAATGCAAAATCATTGATCATGTACTCTCAGTCCAGGACCAGATTTTGTGTTTTTACATGGTTTTGTTGGTACCTGTTTTTTTTCTCTTCTGGTCCATGTGAGATCTTGATTGGTAATAGATGCCCTCCATCTTGATTTTACACCAGTACTGCTTATTAATATGACCCGAATAGAACTCTGTGTTTAAAATAAATTATAAATTAAAAATGGTAGCTAACAGGTCTCACCCTGAAAGACATCTGAAGATAGGAGGGATTCATCTTGAAATATGTACCGATCTGTCTGAATCATTTACAGCTTTGCAGAATATTAATAGATGTACCAGAATGACTTCTAGATGATCATTTGGTTGGCAGGAAAAATAAAGCATAGCTTTTTTACTCTAATTACACAAACATGTGGCTTTCTATGTAAACAAATATATGATATGAATGTATATTTATTTGCAAAAACAGATAACTCCATTTAATATTTTTTTGTGTTATCATGTTTATATTGCGTCAGTTAGCTGTGTATTATTTTGTTATCATTACGTAATCAAAACAACCCAACCGCAGTTTGATTAATATTATTTTTTATCTGTTTTTGCAATTTAACTCTTCATATAGTGAGGGAGAGACAAATAATGCTGTATATGTATATAAAATGATTTAATATTGGCTATTATTTAACCGTTTCATAATAAGTTTGTATTGGTTCACTTGTTTGCTGCATTCAATCTATTGTGTGTTGCTTGGCAACATGCCAAACTATGGTTTGGCTGTGCTGGAAACTATTTTTATTGGTTGAGAAAAAACATGTACCTGGTAAATTTGGTCTGAAATGTTTTTAAAGAACTGTTGAATTAAACGATATCACATGATCATGCTGTTAAATGTTATGTATTGAAAATTAACACCATTGCTTTGTTTGTTAACAACAAATTGCGCATTATCAAATGCACTGACAACAGACTTTGCATCTGAAACAAGGCTGAATGACAATATCTCTGCCAACTTGTCCACAGTCATCAACCGATACCAAAAATAATCTCAAAACACCCAGATATTGGCAGATTAATCCGCCTGCTCCATATAACATTTATCACTTCTCATATATACAATAACTGATCTTTCAGCATTATCGCTCTCATAGTATATCTCTCTAGTATATATTCCAAGAGTCTCTAAGTAATTGTCTTTCATTGTGTCACCGTGCTCCGTTTCACCATCAATTTAAGATGCAATATCTTTTCACCCTCTCTCTTCCCACCGTACATGGGCTGTGAGCAGTTCATGTAGTAATGGCGGGTGTCACTATGTGTGTCAGACTGTGAAAGAGACCCCAAGAGTGAAGCCAGGTGTAATTGCAGACGCTTAGCCCATGGAGCTAGCAATGTAATTAGTCATCAGCATGTATTGGGGACGGGACAGAGGAAGCGAGAGCCGCCACCAGCAATTATTCATCCTGGTGCTGTCACTCAAAAACGACCCATCTCCATAAATCATTTGTCGTTTGTTTTGGCGTCTGATGTGGAGGTGTCTGCCGAGAGCTGACGAGGATCACTGTACCGACGCACGGACAGAATGTAAAAAGCAGAGGTGCTGAGCTTTAAACGGAATGCAGCCTTGTGTCTTTATCTCATACATATGCATGAGATGCTCTTTCCTGTTATGTGGATGCAGGAAGACGGTGGTGATTATGAAAGCCTGTGTGCTAGCGTGCCTGCTTGTCAGTACAGCTCCTGTGGTTGTTGCAGTGTGTGATTTAAAGGGATAGTTCACATAAATATAACAAAATGCTGTTTTCTATTTTGAACGGAGGCCGTGGTTCTTGGTGACTCATAAAATACATGTCTATAGGGGCCTTTGCCTTGAGAGTTGAAAAGAAGACGACAGACAACACTCAATTAATTCTTGTATATCTTTTGGCCGTATATTAATGTCCTATGATGCAAAACGATCGGTCTGTGCATAATTATAACATAATTATGTTATAACATTATAACATGCAACGTAAACCAAAATTATAACATGTAACATTTTAGAAAAGGATGGCATTTTAGAGACAGTTCCCACAACTTTTTAGGGACTTGCTGTCCCAAACTCCAAATGGCATATGCTGTTATTTTATAACTTGGAAGGAATCTTTATGCGACCCGTCATCATGTTAAGCACTATTAAAAAGCACTAAACAAGCACAAAAAAACATTTGCAACCAAACTTGGATGAGCTGCATGGTTTTAGTGTGCATAAATTATTTTGGGTGAATTGTTCATTTAAATGCTCTGCTATTACTGTAGACCCCATAGCTACAGTACCATGCTTTTTAATTTGAAACACACAATAATCCACAATAACTACCCTTTTTACTTCACATAGTGGCTTTTTATTATAGATCTAAGAATGCACGGTAAAATTCATTCAACCTTGGCTTGCTAGTATGGATTGAACGATAAGAACCAAGCCTGTCACTCTATTATATTCTAACGCCCTGGAAGAGGAGAGTGACACGTCAGTCGTGTGGCTTCATGAAAGGTGTTTCACATATCAAGTGGTCTGGTTTGAAGTGACAGAGGAAGAGAGAGAGAGAGAGAGAGAGAGAGAGTGCCTACATTAATCCTATATTGAATGTAAAGGAGCAGCAGTCTGGTCTGTTGCTGTGCAGTGTTTCTGCCAAAGAGCAAAGCCTCTCTCTCTCTCTCTCTCTCACTCTCTCTCTCTCTCTCTCTCTCGCTCTCTCACTCTCTCTCTCTCTCTCTCTCTCACTCTCTCTCTCTCACTCTCTCTCTGGCTCAAAAACTCTCTGTCTGTTGCCCTGTCTAGTTTGAGTTACTGACATCTTGTGGTAACTGTGCAAATTACAGCAGTAATGAACGTTTTTGTGTGCATTTTGTATTCTGCAAAAAACGTGTCACTTAACGCTCATGTTAACTTCATGCTTGTGTTTGATTTAAGTATACCATGTATTTTGCACAGTTTTCTTTCTCCCTGTTTCTCATTTCACAGCAGTGGATAGACTTTCATTTCACAAGCTAATAACATTAGTCCAACAGCGTGAAAAGGCTTCATGCCTTGTTGACCATGATGAAGTCCACTACATGAACATCTGTTGTTGAATAAGGTGGCTGAATGCTCAGCAGTCCGAGCCTGCTCTGAAGTGGAAAAAAAAAGATGTTTGTGTGTGGTGGGCATATAACTTTGCTGGGCTTCTGTGATTTTTGAGTAATTTTTTTTTAATTACGATCATTAAAAAGTGTTTTAGTGGTAAGATCTATTAAAAATATGATATTTTTTTCATTATCTTCAGATAAAAAAGCTTGGTGAAAAGTGCAGTTCAACTTTCAGAGCTCATACTTTTTACCCAATCCAAAAATGCATCTATTGAAACTACTAAATCGTCTTGTTTTGCAACTTTAATGACTCAAAGACAATTCCATCAGCACATGATCTCCCACAATTGTACGTCAATGATGTCTATTGAGTGATCAGAAGCTTCACCCACTTATTCATGGTGAGGTGATAATGAGAAAGACAGATGCTTTAGATGCAATGATAAAATATCCGTCAAACTTCAGGCTTTGCGTTGTGTGTGACGCCTGCTGCTTTATGTGTATGAAACCCTCTAAAGAGTACTAATGTTAGAAATAATGTTAGCGACTGAAGTTTATTTTTAACAAGTGGCTGATCGTTTCAGCCTGACCTTAATAGTTTGTGCAGCGCATTTGAGCGCATATTGTTTTTTGAACCTGTCACAATGTAATGCGAGCTTCGCGAAGAGGCTGTTATTAAAGTACGGGGGAGTTTAAAACCCATATTAGAGCCAAAAGCCAGTGTGTGAGCGGAGTCAGATAAAGAGCTCAGTTGCTTGTTTATCATGCGGGGGGGTACTCTTAAAGGGTCGGCAACAAAAATCTTGTTTTTTTTCTGGAGGCGAGGGAAAGGCTGGTTATGAACTACGACTGAATAAACTTGTAAATACACTAAAACGTTATGGATAAACACTGAACAAGGCAAAACATTTTTTGTATTATTATCCTTTTTTACCATAGACAGATGTATTAAAATAGAAATCCAGCTTATACATTTTTAAAGGTCCAATATGTCATTTTTTGGAGGACTCTTTTATAGAAATGCAAACTAAGATACATTATATACAATATACTGTCTGCAGAGATGTATAAATACCTTACATAATAAAACTTTATGTTTCTATTTCTATCTACAAATACTGCGGGTCCCCTTACATGGAAGTTCGCCATTTTTTTACAGAAGCCCTAAACAGACAAACTGCTCTACAAAGTGCGTTACTTAATACATAAGAAGTGTAAACGTGACAATGTCTTAGTTCTGTGTCAGCCACTGTATTGCTTCTTAAGGAAGGGAGGAGCGGTGGAGAGAGCCATTGGTTGCAAATCACAACCTCACCGCTAGATGGCACAACATTTCATACTCTGGGCCTTGAATGGGAAGTTTTGATCGTTTTAAGTTCTGTATTCTGACTCATTTCCGAGTGAAAATAAACTTCAAAGGAGAAAAATAGTGGGCGCGGCTTGCGTTTTTTCACTGCAAATTGATTGGATGTGTAAAAACAGCTGTTGCATTGATTTTGAAAAGCGAAACTGGCAGCAGACTGACACTTGAAGGGGTAGAGCTAACGGAGCTAGCCGTCTAGTTTACGTCGTTTGAAATGGATAGTCCTTTCAGGTCGGTAATGCGTTTTCAGATTTTTACTAAAGATTATGTGGGTACATGAATTTTAAAAAGAAAATGACCCACATTGATAAGCTTTTTACTATAAACGCTGCAATATTTCTTAACAAAATAAGAATTTTCATTTTTTATTTCAATGCGACTTCAAGAACTTGATTTATCTTAATTTATGATATAAAATAATATGCAAACTTTTCATGAATCCATCTTCTTGTGATCCCAATATCAGTTCAATATTGTATTTTAAGCCTTTCCTACAAAAGACTCTATTATAGCTCCATCGTTCAAATTTGTTAGCACTTTTCTTTCCTGCTTCCTAATGTTACCACGACTGGCAGCTATTACAGCTATTAGTCATAAAAACACCACCGTCAGCCAATTTCGAGGCAGATTGTAAAGTGTACAGCCACCCTGTGATTGCTGTCGAGCATTGAAGTTCCCTTTAGCAAGTGTCTATGAGAAAGCAGTCGCGTTGTGGCCCAGCACCCTGTGAAAACAACATAAATCAAGAGGGAACAGCCTGGCATGAAGTCAAAACCCAAGTGCTTTAGCCACTAGTCTGTTGTGATCATTCACTACTGCATTTGTTCCTTATGCCCTTCCCTTGACTTCACTCTTTAGAGTATTCATCTCCAACACATTGCCCTTGGCTCTGTATATAGGGACTGCCTTCATCATTATCCAGTAAATCAGGTCTGCGTTTTTTTTGTTGGTGAGATTTATTGAAGTGGGGGCAAAGGTTTATAGCTAGTTTCCATTTCATATCAAGCCACTGTGATTTCGACAATTATTAGGTAGATAACTATTAGAAACAGCAAAAATGGTATGCAGAAAAATGTAATAACCACCAAAAAATTAAGAAAACTAAACTTAAGTCAGCTCCCAAACAAAGTTGAAAGCATAAAACGACTGGCGCATCCCTACAAGAATCTCTCGACCAATCACTTGTCTGCTCTATCAAATCATCTTCTCCATGCTCTCGTGACCCAGCCGCACCTCCGTAAGATAATCTTTTCCACACCTTGATGCGATCTACTTATCCTCATCTTAACCCCACTTTCCCAATTAGACCTCAGGCCCTGTTAGAATTTTGTCATAATAGGTATAAAAGTGAGCGAGTAAGACCCTTTGAAGTGTGGAGTCATAACGCTCGGGTGCATTAAGAGGGGCAGCCAGTGTTTACCCCTTAGGAGATGCCGTTTCATCTTCCGTTCAGCATTCGACGCAGTCCGCAGGGAGCACAAGGACAGGCGTGATAGGCGTGAATTTACCCATGGACGAGTAAAGGTGCGGGACTGAAGTCTGTCGTCGCCGGGCCTGGAGCCTGCAAATGGATTTTATCATCAAATAAGAGCTGTGGCGATACACCACAGATGCAGGTGGGGGAATAATGGGCTGTTTTATTCACCGCTGATGTTACTGTTTATATTACTGCATGGTTGTTTGGGGCAAAACATATGTTGAGGACGCGCTGAAAATAATTAGATTTATTTTCCATTGCAGCCTTCAGGAATTTATTTGTGTTTATATACAGTACATAAATACAGTTTGAAGTTAACAGTTTGATTGGTTCTAGTGCTGTAAGAAATATCACGCAGAAAGCTTTTTTTACCTCATGTCATTTTTCCATTGTTCGGGTTCAGCTCCATGATCTGTTTCTATTATTGTGGCCGGAACCTTTTTCATTATTCCCCCAGATGTAGCGCCTCTTACCTGTCAGCTTTCTCTCCAAATGATTTCCAGCACAGTGACCCCTCTGTCAAGTCCACCTCTAATCTTAGGTTGGTTCCACCTCCACGAGCCAAAACAGAAAAACGCAGACCGGCATACAGCTCGACCTCTGACCCTCCACAGGTCTGGCAACGGTGGATGATGGACATGTGCAGGAGCTCACATGTACACTAATGATGGACTTGAGATCTGCGTCTGAGCTTCTTTCATACACATACACAGAAATCTATTGCATGGGTGTGAAACAATTTACAGGAAACTATATTGTAGGGTTTTTATATTTGATTAATGTTATCACAGAGTGAAATGGAAATAGGGCTGCATTGGTCCAAAATTAAATTTTGGTCGAACAAAGAGGACATGATTTCAAATGACTCAAGATTAGGATGTTCCCAAGGCAAAACTAATCTCTTGATGAAGATGGTTCTTTGTGTTCAAGCGACTCCATGGTATAAAGCATGATTGTATGTTGCCTTTGTATAGAGAGGCTTTGAACTTGGAGGGCTTCCAGTCTTTTTAGAGCCTGATGGTTTCATAAAAGCGCAGCTTTTCACTTGAAAAAGAATCGCTATTGTGACATAAGGTGGATTTCAGGTGGATTTCCGAATGCACCCCCTACCCTCTATTTTAATCCTGCAGGACCTTTCTTATGCAGATCACAAAAGATATTTAAGAAAATGTTGGCCTTCACAAAAGCATCGGAAGCCTACGTTGATAGTAACTCCATTGGTGACAAAGGGTCTTAAATCAAATTATGGTTACGATGCTTTTTGGAAATGCAGCCTTGGTACCTATTGACTACCATTGATTTTGTGGTCATACAATGGAAGTCAATGGGGACAACTTTTTTGTGGTTACCAGTATTCTTAAAAAAATCTTCTTTTGTGTTATGCAGAACAACGAATGTCATACGGCTTTAAAATTAGTAAATGATGGAATTATTTAAATCTTACTTTAGAATAACACTGTAAGAAAAATCTGTAAAAAAAACTGATAAAGCACAGGCAGAAAATAACAAGTACATTTTCTTTTATTTTACGAACGTTTCCGTTAATGGTAAAATGTAATTTAATGCAGTACAAAATGTACTAAGGGGAATATGAAGGATAAGTCCCATATTAATACAGTATGAGTGTGCCCTATTTTTACGGATTGTTTTAGGGTGAAGATTCAACAACAAAGAAATCATAGATTTTTTAATGCATCAGCGTTATTATTAGTGTCTTCACATTGCAGTAGTCATCCTGTGACTTTATTCTTTTATTTTTGGACTATTTTCATTACTACTTATATCTTGTATTGCTACAACTTTCTTCTCTGCACGCAGTATGCTAGTTACGAAATAGACACGCTTGTCACACAGCACAGCGATTTCCTCCCGTTTTTTGTCAGGGAGCAAAACAAAGATTTATACAGCCTCTTATAAATAATGACTTCACTAATGACAAAGTTGTCTCCAGCTGTATGTGATCTAACTTAAACAACACTTTGTTTTAGAGTCGGAATTGTCACATCAGCAATGTTAGCTGAGTGCCCCCCCAAGGTTCTTTCGAGAGACATCACTCAACACGCCCAACTGCTTGTTAATGCCTTCTGCTGTCAGGCCGTAAATGAACAAGCCCAAGAGCAGCAACAAAACAAACTGATTCATTTAAATCACCTGCATGAATACAGGGACAGTTGGAGAAATGATGCAAAATTTGACACCTGCTATTGGTTTGGTTTTTGGGGTTGTATTTTGATACTCGTATAATTGGACGTCATTATTTCAGCTTGGACACTTCTAATCACACGTGACTCTGAGTGAACATCAAGTTTTAAAGTGAGGGTCAACAGAAGGTACGGGAGGGGGAAATTTAGGAAATTCATAATAATCACTGTTTTATATAATGTTCATATTAAAGGTCCAATGTGTTATTTTTTGGAGGATCTATTGACACAAATACAATATAATATACATAACTATGTCTTCAGTGGTATATAATGACGTTAAGCGTTATGTATTTATTACCTTAGAAATCTTCATACAGCACGGGTCCCATTACATGGAATTCACCATGTTGTGTCTACAGAAGCCCTAACAGAAAAACGTATCTACAGAGCATGTTTCATAAATATGTTATCTGCTTTATCAAAGAAGCAAAACCATGACGACATCATAGTGCTGAGTCAGCCACCGCAGTGCTGTCAAACGGAAGTGGGGAAGGGGTGGAGTGAGGTTGCAATTAACAACCTCACCACTAGATTTTGGTAAATTTCATACACTGGACCTTTATTTTCAATATTTTATGGGAGACTCTAAGCCCGTGGAGGAGTAAAAATGGTAAAGAAAATAAAAAAACCTGATCGAGGCATTTAAAACCACTCATTTGCTCCTATTTCCAGGTCAGAGAAGTTGACATTTCTATTTCTTAATAAAGCATCTAAACCCCCATTTAAGTGTCTCGCCTTGAAAGCAGGCCTATTATGACCTTTGCATTATTAAAAGCACAGCAATGTAAATATTTTGTCTTTAATAGCACAAAAGTACCATAATTGCGTGTGCAACTGCATAAAACACCTTATATTCCCTTGACCCAATGGCCCTGTTTTTCCGCCTTGACTGTCTGCAATAAACATGAAGCTCAGGCTGATTATAATGCACGCTGGGAGGCCTTCAAACGTACTGTATGTATTTGATTAACTTACAAATTATCATCATGGGACGCCCATTTCCCTTCAACCCTGATGCCCATAAGAGCAGCATAGCTGGTAGATGGGTGGAATAATGTAGTTATATATGTAAATCATCTCTCAGTCAGCATGCGCTTAAGAGAGGAGGTGGGCACAGCACATTTGTCTTTCCTGTCTAAAACTTTGAATTATGTCATTCATGAAATCCACACAATAGTCTGCAATGAGGCTCTTAGAAGGCTCTCCAAGGATACGCTAGCAGGGTAGATGCTGCAATTAGATGCATTTTAGAATTTAGCTATCTTGGTTTGTGATGATGGGCTCTTGGGCCCTCCCTTCTCGGTTGATGAAATACCTTGATGTCTCTTACTGTTACCCTTAAAAAGCTATTGTAGGTTTCACAAGATGATTCATGTAGTACTTTAGGGGAGATTATGTCCGCTTTATTTGGGTAAACTGCCTGCCAGTGGCTGTAGCACTGTAATCACTGAAGAAATTATGCAAATAATATAACAGGCCAACCACGCCCAACAAATGTGTGCTGGATGGTGCTATTCTCCATCTTTTAGGCCAGTCATAGACTGCAAGAATACAACTGACTACCGTGAACCGGCCTACTATACCAGGACACTACAGCATCACTTCATCACTATCATCCAAGGCCCTGAAGTAACTTGCAAATACATGCCTGAAAATGATGCTTTTGTTCATAATTTAATAAATTATTACTGAACAAAAAATATTTTAATAAAATTATCTCTACCTCCTGTTTTCTGTTGAATTTGCTAGCAATCTGTGCCAACAATATGTTTTGTACACAATACGCAAGTACGTGCAATTTGCCCATCTTGAGATAATGTCCGATAATTAAAGCTAAAATTTGCATACAAAAAGAAATTGTTTAGCTGAAGGCAGTAAGTGAATCTTTTTTTGTCCTGGATAACAGATAACACATGAGCACCAGTAACTAACGGCGATAACAAAAGCCGGCAGATAAAAAAACTTAGCTGTAGGGAAGTTCGTACGCCTATCGGTCTGCGCAGCATCTCAAGCAATCGCACACACCTAGAATAAACTCTGAGCCCACATGCGGAATAGTTGGTCATGTGATCATGTGAGTGGAGATGGTGGTCTAGTGGGTTAAACCACTGACTGGTAAATCAAAGGTTGCTGGTTCGATCTCAGCAGCCACCACCAGTGTGTCCTTGAGCAAGACACTTTACTCCATGTTGCTCCAGGGGGATTGTCCCTGTAATAAGTGCTTTGGTAAGTCGCTTTGGATAAAAGCGTCTGCCAAATGACTAAATGTAAATGTAATGATCTGCAATACGCTATTGGCTGTCGGTGTGATGCCCAAGTTGAAAGGGGTCAAGCGCAAACGTAGACAGTATCAAACACATGTAACGGCGGGCAAGGATAATTTTAACAGGTACGGTTTGACACTGTGCTTAATGCTTATTTTATTGAAGAATGATGAGTTTTGTGGGTGAATGATCCCAATTTGGAGTCGACGTCACGGTTACGTCACTGCCAGCTGCGCGTGCATACTGGTTGCAGAAAAACAGGGAAACAAAGCAGCAATGAGTGAAACATAGGAGACAATTCCTTCAGAAACATGTTTTTGTGTTGTTGAATGTAAGAATAGAAAGGGTAAAAATTATGGTATTTTTACTTCATGAAGTGTGTACACGAACAGGCTGACGAAATCATACGGATCTGTGTTTATTTTATTTCAGGTAAGGTTTTAACTATTCTGTTTACCGTATCCGTGTAATTCTCTAGTTGTAATAAAGGCTATCTCTTCCGTGGTTTTCTGCGACCAAGATGCGCGTGCATCTCGAATGTTTACAAACTTATAATTAGCATATTGGATATTATGCCGTGAACGCATGCATAATGAACTGCATAATTATATACATTTTGTCATGGTTAATATACAAGGAACTATTTCAGCACAGGTTTTTCCCTATATTGATTTATGAATGAGACACAGACATCAGCGAACAAAAGTAATACACCTGTGGCTGTTACTGAGTTTATATGGGCCTTCACCCATATAAAATGGCCCCTTAAAACAACAAGCCTTTGTTGCACTTTTATGAGTTTTTGTTAAAAGATTATGCTGACAGCTCATCTTCTTTGCGTCTGATTCATTGAATTTGTAAGTGATTCTTATAGGGTTATTTTTACAAGGCTGCACCACTTTCCTCAATGTCAGCCTTTATTTCCCGTTACTCCTGACTGACTGACACACTCAGCTTTTCACACTGCAAAGCAACCTGTTGCTGGACAATTATCAGTAACTTTTATTCTGTATTTTTTTAATCTATGGCATACTAGCTATAATCACACAAACGATTTTCTTTGGTGTAAACAAGTAACTGTCTTGTTATCTCTATCCCTATCAGTCCACATGTCATTTTAGCGATCTTAATAAAGGCCCCTCTCCTCCCATGGCCTCATGGCATAGCAAAGTGTCCACTTTAGAACCTCAGCATATGTAACGCATCATCTCTGCATTTTTTGTCCCTACTGTATCATACCTGACTTGTCTCATGTATTGCTCAGAAAACTGCTCAGCAACGTGTATTAAGATAATGGTATTTTTTCAGTTTTTTTCTTTTGAAGTTCTGAAATCTTCCCTTAAAAGCGCCGGAATTGATTTGTGCTAAGAGTCTGGCATGAGCTCCCTGACAGCTACATCTCAGCCTCTGCACATTGACATCACTGTTATTTATTCACAATTTTTTTATATCGCCCCAAAACATCCTCAGGCAAGCTGCTCTGTGATTTATGACACACTAATCTGCCTTTTGCTAAGTATCTCAGTAGTGGTGAATCAGAAGATGAGGAAAGAGAAGGCAAACATCAGTGGCATGCTAATATCTATACACTGCACACAAAAAAACGAAAATAGAAATTTTCCCAGCCTTGTCACCTCAGATAAACTGCCTGTTTAATGTATTATGACAAGGGCTTCCATTATTCAGAGGCTGCCTATGAACCTCTGTTGCATAATAAAAACAAGGTGCATTCTTGGGACATTTATGTTTAATCTTTGCCCAAAAAGGGCAGTTGGTGTTATTCTCATGCTCTGTGTTCTGAGATACTGCTATCCTTGAGTTCCTAGCGTTGCCGGCCAAAGCAAAGGCAATAATGCAATGATCAAAATGATTTGCGTCCCGCTCTGAGCTTGCTGCACCCGAAGAGCTGCCGTGGTGGGGTTGGAGAAAATCATGCTGATGCAAATACGCTGATAAAATTTACCAAGTGTAAATTGCTCCACCTACTGGGCTGCATGTTTTAATCAGATAATGTGTTTAGTGATGTCACAATCGTGTTCCCACAGTGTGTTGTGTGAAGCTTTTATTGTACAGGCAGATGAGATAAACGGATCCAAGTTTGCCACATATTTGTCAATGAGCTCCTTGTTAAGGCTTGAAAGAAAATAAGTAAATAAAACAATAGGCTTATCGGAGTTTATCAAAGCTTGTGACTTGAAATGAAAAATGAATGTACTGACCATATGCTATATTGCCTATGGGCAACCTCAACTAATCTAGCTCAGTCATTGGCCTTTTTGCACAAACATATTTGCTCCTATTGCAGCAGAGTTATTTTCCCCAGTGCCACAATGTTGTTCTCTTAAGAAAAATATGTAATCACTGCCTTTGCAGAAAATACCGTAAGTACATTTCATATTATAACGCCACCTCTTGACAGTCTCTTGATTCTTGATGCAGCTGTATGTCTTGACAAGAATGTGGATTCAGAATGATTCAGATGTTTCTTGATATGGCTGGTTGTATGTTTATCTTTGTTTCTTTTTCAATGTCTACTTCTCATGTGTGTGGTGATGAAAATGTTTGGCCTCACACCGCTGTCATTAAACTTTGGGTTTTTTTCATTAACCGAGAGAACACGTTTTTTGTCATGGTCTACTGGGCAGTTCATTACGCATAGGACAGAAATATGAGGATTGAATTAAACTAGACTCTCATTTGAATTGTGGGATTTCTGTGGAAAGACAAAACTGCCAGCAAATTTCTGGCTGGATCAATGTGACATTACATCTAAGAGATTACATAACATTAAGCAGAAAAAAAGTTCTAATATTAATATTACGGATTGATTATATGTCTTGTTGAAATATATCAGAGTAGTCATAAACACATTAATGTAAAGATCAATGTGACATAGCATTCTGCAGCAGGTATGATTCAGTTAGATAATGTGTATCTGATTATTCTCATGATCTAGTGAGAATTGTTGTTTGCAGATACTTTGTTGGTAAGTCTGTATAAGTATGAAACTGGATTCAAATGCCTAGTTGCCTATTATGTAAGTTCCCAACGCCTCATTACTCACTGTAAGGTTTATGGCATTAAAGATTAATAATTAGACTAGAAAAAAATCATGCTTTTGTCAAAGTCGTCTTTTCTGTTATTCTGTTATTTCCAAGAAGTTAATTTTCTTTCACCAGTTTAACACACAAACCGTGATAGACGGTTGTAAATATGAGTTACATTATAATGTGATGGCCGCTAAGTAAGGGATAATGTACAGGCAGCCGGTTGTTATCGCAGAAATGAGCCCAGACAGTGTGATCAGGACCCAGACGGCTGCTTGTACATTATCCCGCTTATTAAATGGCTACTTACGACATGATAAAAAAAACTTGACATAAAATTTGAATTTGAAATATTTTATTAGCTCATTATTACCGAATGCACCCATCCTGTGAGAAAAAGGCGTTTAGTTTCGGTATTAAAGTAAGGCAAAATGATTTTCAGCATCGGGGTTACAGGGTGTTACTTGTTTGAGCGGTTGTTATTTGAAAATAACAACCCTTGGAATTTCGCGTCTGGCCAATCAGAATCAAGCATTCAAATGAGCCGTGGAATAAAAATAGTTGGCAGAAAAGCAAATGGTGGTAGTTCAGTATAAGCCATAGCATGATTAGCATATACAGTTTGTGTCTTTGTTTAGCGATACTGATTGTGATAAATTACCCCAAAATAAAACTTCTGTCATGAAATACTTATTCTTTAGTTGTTCCAAACCTGTATAAATATATGTTTGGTTGAACGCAAATAAAGATATAGTCTATGGTAGAATGTTAGCAACTGACATTTCTGGGACATCATTGACTTCCAAATATATTTGTATTCAACCGAAAAAAGAGATTTATAGAGGTTTGAAACAACTTGATGGTGAGAAAATTATGATAGAATTTAAATTTTCATCTTTATTGTTATAACCAAGGTAGCAGCTTGGCAGCCTCATCTCTGTGATGGGGCAAAGGGGCTTTTGCTTCTGACGCTCTTGCAATCGTATCTATCTCCCTCTGCACCCACCTGAGGTTTTTCCCTATTTCTCTTTTTATTTATTCCGTATGTGAATGGTTTGTCCTCTGGTGCAGTTGCTGCATGTGAGGGGGTGGAAAAGGCCACCAGGAGAAGGAAGAAAGCTCTCTTTGTGATCAGGGATCTTTTTCGGAAATGCTGTCTCAGTTTAAAGCCAGCCTCTGTGAAGAAAAGCCAAGGCCAGGTCAGTGGCGCCCCCAGGATTTTTTTATGGGGTGGCCAAATGGGGCCAGTATAAATGTTAGGGTGGCACAATACAAAAAATTTACTTTGCTTTAATGGTAGGTAACAGTTTTGTTATTGCCTTTAATACTGAGAGCAAACAGTTATTACTATTTCTTACATTGAGCCAATTAGAAAACTCCACAATTCAATTGCAATTACCCTCATGTAAAATAAGAGTACACATGAAAATGGGATGCTTAATCCCAACACACTGGAAAACTGTCATAACACCGTTGCATTACATTTTTAAGAAAACTGCAAGTCTTTTAACTCTGATTCAATAGAAAATGACAACTCCTGGATGTATTTTACAGTTTTATTTATACAAATTGCAGTTATCATTATAACATACCTCAATAGTTATCAGTCCATCAGAGATGTGTCTTTCCAATAAAATAACAGTGAAAAAGTCTTTACTTTTGCACAGTTTGACAGAGGGCTAACTACTAAGACTACTACTGCTTGTAGTCACGGCATCACGGGTAAAGTAGAGGGTCCATATTCTACAGTACAAATAACACATTATACAAGTTTATTTAATTAATAAATCTAATTCGTAGATGCCCATGTAAATGTTAATTTAATAATAATAATATTATAATAAAAAATTTGACTGAAAAAAATCTGGTTGGGGGGTCAATGGGGTGGCCAGTGTTTTTTTACGGGTGACCATGAATGCACCCCCTGGCTCCCCATTGGGGGCGCCACTGGGCCAGGTTTAAAAGACAAGTTCACCCGAAAAACTGAAATGCAATCTAAATTACTCATCATCGTCTGTTGTGAAATTTAGAAATGTATTTTTCTTTAAGGATTATTGACATTTTGCCAATGAGATGAGCTGGACACGTTTTTTTCTTTTTTTACCATAAATTTAAATACAGTATACAGGTTTAAAATGAAATGAGGGTGAGTGAATAATATTACATTCCATTCCATTTTCTACCGTTTATCCGAACTACCTCGGGTCACGGAGAGCCTGCACCTATCTCAGGAGTCATCGGGCATCAAGGCAGTGAATAATATAATTTTCTTAAATATATTTCTTTAAAATATCTGATGGTAGAATTGTAAGGCATTTTTCATTCAGGGCCACAGGAGTCACCTTTAGATGCAATCACCAAGACTCTTTTCAGTCAATAAAATGCGATGAGAAAGAAGAGACCAGAAAAGGAAATTGGATGTTTACCAGATTGTATTCAGCTGCGGTGTAACAGGTTCTTGTGGAGCGTATTTTAAAGTTGAAATAGCCCAGTCAGTCACTTTGATCAAGTTCCTAGAATTCCGACTGAGAAATTCTGGTTCATGGAAGAACCCCAAGCTTTTCGTGAAAGACAGGTTTCCATTAGTCTGCGTAAATAACAGGGGTTGGTGGTATGTATTTGAATGCAGGCCTCTCACATTTTACTCATCTAAGCTCGACACACCAGATACCGATACCTTTCATCAGTTTTAGTAGGACTGTAGGACTTCTACAAGCCTCTCTGTGGCACAGAGATAGCGTTCCTCCAAATATCATCCTCCAGGGGTTGCAATTGGCTGACTCTCAGGGTTCACTGACTTGGCTGCTGGGATCGCGAGTAGGTAAATAGTTGATGAGAGATTGTACAGATTAATTAGCTGGGTTCTTTGTCTCTGCTAATCCAGTCTTCCGCATGACCAAGCCTGAAAATGTTACCTGTTTTGTAAAAATGAAAACACAAAGGACATAGAAGAAATAGTTTGAAAAGTGTATTCCACTTTCACATCGCAAACAAATGCCATACACAATTTTGAGATAAAATGCAAATGACAGCAGCATTTTCATGTTTGTACTCAATTAGAAAATTAGCATCTTAATGATGTAAATTCTAATGTGGTGGTGTGTTGACTCGCTAATGAAATGAGGTATGTGCTTGTTTGTACGAAATAAACTCGCATTATAAAAGTTCCAGTAAGATTGAATAATATACACTGTTGTTCGTATGCTTGCTTATAAATGTTTTTATTTCTCGCTGAAGAATAGGGCTGTTTAACAACGAATTGCGATTAATCGCATCCAGAATATAAGTGTGTTGTATTTATAAAGTAGTTTAAAATAACCAAACCTATAAAACAGCACTAATGCAAATGATGCCATGTTTCGAATAGTTTTACAATAAATCTAAACTTATGACATTTTACTATATCTTCAGCGTAGTCATCCTTTGCCTAAAATGTGCAGAAATAGTCTTGGGATTTTATCATCCAAATCTCTGAGGTATCGTGCTTGGATGCTTTACAATATCATCTACTCACAGCTGGAATACAAAAATATTTTGTGGTAAAAAAAAATAACAAACATCTGTTATAGAGCATAGATGTCTACATAAGGCTAATTCGAACACTGAACCAACAAACACGTATTGTCATTTTATGATTCAGATTGAATTAGCTTTTAGAATGTTGCTGTTTGTTTGCGTTTCTTGGAATTTGTTGTTGTGTCTTGAATCTTTGTGAATTAGCTTATAGACGTCTACATTATGTTCACACACGTTAAATGACCATGCATCCACAACACACATGCTTATAAGCTCACACTGGTGTGGTATTTATCTCCACCACATTTGAACCATTGTAAGGGTCACTCAGCACTGCAGGTTATTTCTGCCTAGAATAGAACAGAAAACAAATGACTGTGTAGGCATGACCAGCAAGGTTTGATGAATTTCTCACATTTGCAGCAAATGAGTGCAGTCAGGCGCACATTAGAGCTGAATGACAGTGGCATTAAATATTCAGCAATGCTTTTATTAATGTTCGTCCCATCAGCCAAATGCCAATCCTCACTAAGAGAATGATAGAATGAGTATTTTCAGTCCAATTCCAACCTCCTGCGGGCTCAAGTCCCCTTATCCTGAAGAAAAATCTTTAAAGACTGCAGATGGCAGGGAATTCTGTGGGTTTCAATTATAGCTTAAATGCCATCAGCATGTACGTGTATTACTTGTTCATGGAGTAGCTTCCTACACATTACTTTCTAGCCAGTCCTTTGTTATTACATGTAGGTTAAGCCTCGGTTGGTTAGTGTAGTCCAGTAACATTGTGTCTACACCGGACGCGGTGGGTTCTAATGCGTTTTATTGTCTTTTGTGGGGTCGCACAGCGTCCGGTGCACTCACTGTGTTAGACTCCACTGGAACCGTTGTTGCCCTAAGGTGGAGAAAAAGCTACTTTATTAAATCAAGCTGTGCATTCTGATAAAATGATTGTTGTTCCAGCGTACACATAAATATGTTATTATGGTAGATTTGAATGATTTTCTTATATTTTTATGATAAGTGAGTTTCCCTGGTCTGCTGTCTGTGATGTCACAGCTCAGTAGTCAAAGGCATGCGGGTGTTTATGTGGTGCCGTCAGCCAATCAGCATTTTACGCTATTTTATTGGCTATTGGCTAATATTGTCCAGCAGTGGATGCCTGTTAGCAAAGATGGAATAATTCAAATGACATACGTACTGGGGGGCCATGCATCAGCCAAACAACTACCATTGACATGAATGGAAATGCTAACGGCTTCACCAGGTAAGTACCTTTGTGGTCAATATACTAACAACTAACACAACAAACGGAGGAACAGTGACACGATTTTCATAAGAAAAATCAATCTGTTGCATTATGGGCCATTGCCAAATACGTGCTTGGAAAGTGTTATTGGTCAGAACTGTGAAACTAATTGCCTGTGAGGGGAAAATAAGATAATTTTCATTTCTATAGTCAATATTTGACCAGTCTCTTTGAAGTTCTGCGGCTGTAGGTGCTTTTGGCTTATTGTTATACGTGTGGATGCAATGGCATAACTTGCAAAGAAAAAGGGAGAGAACTAGGCGTGAGAATGAGTGAGCGAGAGAGAGAGGTTAATAACTCGCAGAGAACAAAGTCCAAATGCAGCCGCAGCAGGATTCACACGGGCCCTTTAAATCTTTGGAACAGATCTTATTGCTGTCACGACCCAGGTCGGATCGGGACTTCTTCTGCACGTGGGTGTGTTGTTGTTTGTTGAGCACGAGGCTGGCTACCTGCTAACCGCGTGCTCAGTGTCTACGTCTCTCTCCCCGCCCCCGTGTTTCCTTAGGATTCCCCAACACGGGTGATTTTCCACTCATGCTCACACACCTGTTCAATCTCACTTCTAGCTCATTAACTCCATCACACCTGTTAACCATGTTATCTCGTTAAGTTTCCTATATTACCCCTCTGTATCTGTTGTCCGTTGTCTGACCGTTGCATTATATCTTGCCAGTTCAGACTGCCCTAGACGTAGCTGCGGCTCGTCTAAAGAAGTCTTTATTTTGTTCCTGCCTAGTCTGTCGTGTACTACCTTGTCACAGTTTTTCTCGAGCTTCTCTCCACGCTTCCACGCCTGCCTGTGAGTACACCAACCGGTGGCATCTGCCTTCCTCGTCTAATCTGTGGGGCTTTTTCCTACAGCTCGATCTGACGCCCCGGGACTACTCTTCCGTGTTTCACGAAACCCCGCACGGGATTGAGCTGCGCCTCTACTACCAACCTACCGGTACCCGGGATTCTGTCTCGCACGGAATTGAGCTGCGCCTCTACTACCGGTCTACCGGTACCCGGAAGTCGGCCTCATCTCGCTGTGATAAAGCCCCGAGTTTTTGGACTTTCCCTGTGCTATTGACTTTGTCTCTCCAATAAAATCTTTTGTTCACCCCGCAATTGGGTCTCGCCTGTGTATTGACCATGACAGAACGGTCAGACCAAACTCATGACCCAGCGGGACAAGATCCACTGCGAGCGGCGTTAGTGCAGCAAGGAATTCTGCTTGGACAGCAAGCGTCTCGTCTCGCCGCAACCGCTCAGGAGATGGACTTACTCCAAGGACAGATGGCAGCACTGAAACACCAGGTCGCCGATGTCCTGCAAGGTTCCTTACAGTCGGCTGGAGCTCATCACTCGTCGACCCAGGGAACTCCGCTTCACCCTGAGCCACATGCCAACAGTCCTCCACTGTACGACGGAGACCCCAATTCGTGCCGAGCATTTCTCTCCCAGTGCGCCCTGGTATTCGCTCTCCAGCCCCGTCGGTATGGCTCTGAGGAAGTTCGGATCGCCTACATACTCACCTTGCTCACCGGGAAAGCCCGTCAGTGGGGAGTTGCGGTCTGGGAGTCCCAGGACCCCTGCTGCCGTTCTTTCCAGGAGTTCCGTGAGGAGATGACCAGACTGTTCGACAGGTCCGTTCGCGGTGATGAGGCGGCGGCTCAACTCTCTCGCACTTCCCAGGGTAAATTATCCATCACAGATTATGCCATTCAATTCAAAACCCTAGCAGCGGCATGTGAGTGGAATAGTGAAGCCCTACGAGCACGTTTCTTGGACGGTCTCAACCACTCTATTGCTGACGAGATCGCCGCACTGGACCCACCCAGAGACTTGGAGGACCTGATATGCCTATGTCTGAGAATCGAAAATCGGGTCAATGCTCGTCGTCGAAGACGTCTTTCTCCCACCTCCTGGCGACGTCGAGACCACCACCAGCAGACTGACGGGGAGTCCGGACGGGAGCCCGTCCGGGAGACCAGTGTCATACATCGTCCGTCGACGGATGCAGAGCCTATGCAGGTCGGCCGTTCCCGTCTGACGCCCGCCCAGAAACATCAGCGGTTAGTGGATGGTCTCTGCTTCTATTGTGGCAAACCGGATCACATCGTTACACACTGTCCGGTAAAAGCCAGCGCTCACCCGTAGAAAGGAGAGTCCGGGTGGGCGTCATCGAAAGAACCTCTCCATCCCTACGCACCATGCTACCTTTTCGTCTTACCTTCGGTCACTCTACCCACATCGGGAAGGCTTTGATTGACTCGGGTGCTGAGGGAAACTTCCTGGATGCTACCACGGCTCGGAAGTGGGGTATCCCTGCCGTTCCTCTTCACCCGCCCATCTCAGCCGTGACTCTGACGGGCATGCCACTGTTCACTGTCACTCACACCACTCCTCACGTAAGTCTCTTCCTTTCGGGAAATCATTGTGAAAAGATTAGGCTGTTCATCCTCGATTCCCCCACAACCCCACTGGTATTAGGGCATCCGTGGTTGACACAGCATAATCCTCACATTGATTGGGTAAACACTTCTGTCTTAGCGTGGAGCCCTGCATGTCATGTGTCTTGTCTTGGTCCTGCTCCCTCGCCTGTTTCTGTGTTTCCTGTGTTGCAGGTTGATGTTGCCGATCTTACCGGGGTCCCGGGGGAATACCATGATCTTCGTACCGTGTTCTGCAAGTCCCGTGCCATGTCTCTCCCTCCTCATCGACCTTACGACTGTGCCATTGATCTTCTCCCAGGCACTTCTCCGCCCAGGGGTCGACTATTTTCTCTATCTGCTCCTGAAAGAGAGGCCATGGAGAAGTATATACGTACATCACTCAATGCCGGGCTCATTCGCCCTTCCTCCTCGCCAGCCGGTGCGGGTTTCTTCTTCGTAGAGAAGAAGGACGGCTCCCTGCGCCCTTGTATTGACTATCGGGGTTTGAACGAGATTACGGTAAAGAATAAATTCCCCTTACCTTTGATGTCGTCTGCCTTCGAATTGTTACAGGGGGCTCGGGTCTTTACCAAGCTAGACCTCCGCAATGCGTATCATCTGGTTCGCATCCGCGAGGGGGATGAGTGGAAGACGGCGTTTAATACACCATCGGGACACTACGAGTACTTGGTTCTTCCGTTTGGTCTAACCAATGCTCCTGCCGTCTTCCAGGGTCTCATTAATGACGTGCTGGGTGATATGATTAATCGATTCGTCTTCGTGTACCTGGACGACATTTTGTTTTTTTCCCCTTCTCTACAGGAGCACACCCAGCATGTTCGTGAGGTCCTCCGGCGTCTTCTTGAGAACCAATTATTTGTCAAGGCGGAGAAGTGCGAGTTCCACTCCGATACGGTTTCGTTCCTCGGCCATGTGATCTCTCCTCGGGGCATTGGACCGGACGACTCCAAGGTCAAGGCTGTCGCTACATGGCCAGTTCCCGACTCTCGTAAAGCGTTGCAGCGGTTCCTGGGGTTCGCCAATTTCTATAGGCGCTTCATCCGGGGTTTCGGCCAAGTGGCTGCACCGCTCACTGCATTAACCTCCTCTAAGATCCCGTTTGGTTGGAACTCTCTTGCTCAGGTAGCCTTTGATAAACTTAAGTCCCGTTTTGTCTCTGCACCTGTGCTCTGTTTTCCAGACCCGGATCGCCAATTTATCGTCGAGGTCGATGCATCCGACGTCGGGGTAGGCGCAGTCTTGTCCCAACGTGCCGGCCATGATGAGAAGGTGCACCCCTGTGCCTTCTTCTCCCATCGCCTCAGCCCTGCCGAACGGAATTATGATATCGGTAACAGAGAGCTGCTGGCGGTTCGACTAGCATTGGGGGAGTGGCGTCACTGGCTGGAAGGTGCAACACAACCATTTTTGGTCTGGACGGACCATAAGAATTTGGAATACGTCCGTTCAGCCAAAAGGTTGAATTCACGTCAGGCTCGCTGGGCACTGTTTTTTGGCAGATTCCACTTCACCCTCTCGTACCGGCCTGGCTCTAAAAACATCAAGCCAGACGCCCTCTCTCGCCTGTTCGAGGAACCAGGTAGAGAGAATCCCGTCGATCCCATCCTGCCTAGGGAGATGGTCGTCGGGGCTCTTGCCTGGGACATCGAACGGCGAGTAGAGGAGGCCGGCCGTGGGGTGCAAGTGCCGGAAGGTTGCCCAGCGGGTCGGTTGTTCGTGCCCGCTCCACTACGTTCTGCAGTCCTCCAGTGGTGTCACTCTTCAAAGCTGGTCGGCCATCCAGGAATTAAGGGGACCCTGGCTTCCGTACTCCAGCGTTTTTGGTGGCCATCAACCACCAACGATGTCAGACAGTTCGTGTTGGCTTGCCCGGTCTGTGCACAAAGTAAGACCACCCGTCGTCCACCCACAGGTCTGCTCCGCCCCCTTCCTATTCCCTCCCGGCCATGGTCTCACATAGCCCTGGATTTTGTCACTGGTCTTCCCCCGTCCAGAGGGTGCACTGTGATTCTCACGGTGGTGGACCGTTTCTCCAAAGCGGCTCATTTCGTCCCTCTCCCCAAACTTCCTTCGGCCCGAGAGATGGCTCAACTGATGGTGGATCACATCTTCCGGCTACACGGTCTTCCTGTAGATGTCGTTTCCGATAGGGGTCCTCAGTTTACCTCTCGGTTTTGGAAGGAGTTCTGTCGACAGATCGGGGCCTCAGCGAGTCTGTCTTCAGGTTTTCATCCTCAGACCAATGGACAATGTGAGCGAGCCAACCAGGATCTCGGACGGAGACTCCGCTGTCTGTCATCTAACAACCCTAATTCCTGGAGTCAACAGCTCTCTTGGGTGGAATACGCTCACAACTCCCTCCCTGCCTCTGCCACAGGTATGTCCCCTTTTGAATGTGCACTCGGTTATCAACCACCTCTGTTTCCCTCCCAGGAACTCGATGCTGCGGTTCCCTCAGCTCTGGCGTTCGTCCGGCGTTGCCATCGGACCTGGACGAGGGCCAGAGAGGTTTTGGCCCAAACCAATCTGAGAACCAAGTCAGCGGCCGATCGCCACCGGATCTCTCCTCCTGCCTATGTGTGTGGTCAACGGGTATGGCTTTCTACCAAGGATCTGCCTCTCCGGACGCCTTCTCGTAAGCTGGCGCCCAGGTTCATAGGGCCATTCCGGATCACCAAGGTGGTTAATCCGGTAGCCTTACGACTCAAGCTCCCTCCGACTCTTGGTCGAGTTCACCCTGTATTCCACGTTTCCAGGGTCAAGCCTTTTGTCACCTCCCCCCTTAATCCGGCCAGTTCCCAACCCACCCCCCCCCCGCCTCGTCTGGTGGATGGCGTCCCCGTTTATACCGTCAAGAAGTTACTTGATGTCCGCCGTCGGGGTAGGGGTTTCCAATACCTAGTGGACTGGGAGGGTTATGGCGCAGAAGAAAGGTCGTGGGTTCCCTCGCGAGATGTGTTGGACCGGTCGTTGATAGTGGAGTTCCACCGGAGGCAAGGTAAGCCCCCTCCCTGATCGCCCTGTGGCGCTGGTGGGGAGGGGGGTACTGTCACGACCCAGGTCGGATCGGGACTTCTTCTGCACGTGGGTGTGTTGTTGTTTGTTGAGCACGAGGCTGGCTACCCGCTAACCGCGTGCTCAGTGTCTACGTCTCTCTCCCCGCCCCCGTGTTTCCTTAGGATTCCCCAACACGGGTGATTTTCCACTCATGCTCACACACCTGTTCAATCTCACTTCTAGCTCATTAACTCCATCACACCTGTTAACCATGTTATCTCGTTAAGTTTCCTATATTACCCCTCTGTATCTGTTGTCCGTTGTCTGACCGTTGCATTGTATCTTGCCAGTTCAGACTGCCCTAGACGTAGCTGCGGCTCGTCTAAAGAAGTCTTTATTTTGTTCCTGCCTAGTCTGTCGTGTACTACCTTGTCACAGTTTTTCTCGAGCTTCTCTCCACGCTTCCACGCCTGCCTGTGAGTACACCAACCGGTGGCATCTGCCTTCCTCGTCTAATCTGTGGGGCTTTTTCCTACAGCTCGATCTGACGCCCCGGGACTACTCTTCCGTGTTTCACGAAACCCCGCACGGGATTGAGCTGCGCCTCTACTACCAACCTACCGGTACCCGGGATTCTGTCTCGCACGGAATTGAGCTGCGCCTCTACTACCGGTCTACCGGTACCCGGAAGTCGGCCTCATCTCGCTGTGATAAAGCCCCGAGTTTTTGGACTTTCCCTGTGCTATTGACTTTGTCTCTCCAATAAAATCTTTTGTTCACCCCGCAATTGGGTCTCGCCTGTGTATTGACCATGACAATTGCACCATTTGAATAGACTCTGAGCTAATGGACTTTCCTCCCCCTAAAATCTTAGATTTTCCTCACTTATCATTACTTGAAATGAACCGAAGAAAAAATTGAGAATCACAAACATATTTTTATCACGTTTCTAAAAGCACCTGTAACCTTAAGGTCATGTCTGAATAGATACTGGCGTGTTTTTCTTATGAATGTGGATGAGAGAACTTGAGAAGCTTGTGGGGATATCTGTAACCTAACAAACCCTTCTGTAATGAAGAGGGCTGTTAATTGTTATTTTATTGTCATTGTCTTTAGTACCATTTACATAATTTTCATTAACATTGTTATTGTTACACTCTGGTAAGATATCGCAATCGTTAAGGCAATGAAAGCAATGACAATAACAAGGTATATTGTTCATAAAATCCGTTCATATAATGCTCAGATATTATTTGGATGAAATATTTGAAGATATGGTTGTAAAGGGCGATACTTACAGTCACTGGTGGCAATTATCAGATCATGGATTATTAAAATCAGAGACTTGGTAAGTAGATCTAATAGAATTTCTCTTCTGGAGTTAATGATTCACAGTCATTAGTTCTTGTTGGGGAATTCATGTTTTCCACAATGGCTTTTGGAGGATCTATTGACAGAAATGCAATATAATATATATCATTAGATCTTCAGAGGTGTATAAAGACCTTACATAATGAAGCGTTATGTTTTTATTACCTTTGAATGAGCTATTTCTATCTACCCCTCTTACAAAGAATTTGCCATGTTGTTTCTACAGTAGCCCTAAACGGACAAACCGCTCTACAGAGCACATTTCGTAAATACATCCCTCTATCTATCATATATCTATCTATCTATCTATCTATCTATCTATCTATCTAGCTATCTAGCTATCTAGCTATCTATCTATCATCTATCTATCTATCTATCTATCTATCTATCTATCTATCTATCTATCTATCTATCTATCTATCTATCTATCTATCTATCTATCTATCTATCTATCTATCTATCTACAGTATCCATCCATCCATCTATCCAACCATCCATCCATCCATCCATCTATCTACAGTATCCATCCATCCATCCATCTACTGTATCCATCCATCCATCTATCCAACCATCCACCCATCCATCCGTCTGTCTGTCTGTCCGTCCGTCCGTCCATCCATCCATCTTTTTGATCTTTGAAAATTAATCTTTGTATAAATGTATAACTATCATGTATTCATTCCCATTTATTTTTACAGATAGACTGGCCCTGTTTAATCTTTATAATTTTATTAAACTAATTTTGAAAGAAAATAGTCCAATGTCTTTTCTTTATACTTGCAAATGGGTTGAGCTGAGCAGTGCAGTAGTAAATGGAAGACGCCATTAATTGTGTTTGAAATTGCATCTTGTCCTGATAATTAATGTCAAGTATAGTGATGATGAATTTTTATAGTATTCGGATTCTTAATTTTTGGATTGCAGTTTTATTGAGATATTTTCATAATTGCTCCCAAATGTTATTTGAAAAGCTGATCATTTTAATAATTCGTTAACAGAGCTGAAGTGGGTGGTATGATCACAATCAAAGTCAATGTAATCATAGTAATGTCACAGGTTATTATAGCTGAATGTTTCATGAAAATTAAATCAAAGATTATAGTTTAATAATGGAATATAATGTGTTTTTGGAAATTGAAACGAACAAAGATACTTCAAACGCATTTTCTATCTTTATTTGGAATCTGATGGATGCAAAATGCAAGATCTGGCCTTTTATTAAAAATATATGATTTTGGTATTAGTGCAAAAACAGCCAACCATATCAGCAAGTTTCTATAGGTGTAGCTCTGAAGTAGCCTTAATCTGGACGACAGAACAGCATGTCTCTTTTTTTGTCTGGCCATATGCATCAGTCAGGTCCCAGACTGCTACAACATGGAAGATTCCTGTGGCTCAAGTTGTACAGCATGAGACTTGACTCAACAAGGTCATGGGTTCAATTCCCTATGCAGTGCACATATTATGCATTCCCAAATGCATTCATTACTAGTATTTACAGTTTTTGTCTACCTAACAGTGTCAATAAAATAGAAATGACTACTAAAAACTAGACTTTGAGAGAGTGTGTTATTGGAATCCATTCTTTAGTTAATGGTTTTTACAGGTGACTGCTTTCTGATTCGTGAACAGATACTGTATTTTGGCATGTGGCTTCTCTAGAACAAAGAGCCTGTCTGTCCTTTACAGACCTCCAGTGACGATTTAAACGTCAGGACTTGAATTGTGTTTTGTTGTCTGCCTTAAAAAGATGGGTGACAGTGCCATTCAGCAATCCGAGGTTCATTCATGAGACCATACAGCATGTGACGGCTGCCCCCTCAACCCGCTGCACATTGCACTGGAGGTCGGCTTTGTTATCAAAACTTCCCTGCTTGATTGCTTCCAATCTGATTCTAGATAGAGTCATTCATTCTGAGCCGAAGTAGACAGGTCTCTCCATTTTACAGAGATGAGCTAACAATACAGTGCGATCAAAAGTTTAGAAGAGGAGCTACTGTAAGATCCAATCAAAATAGTCATATTTACTTCAAAAAATATATATGTAAGGAAAAACCATTGTCCTGATAAACATAGCAAACTAAATCTTTGATCCAGAAGCTGAACCTACTCGGTGTCTTAAATCCCAAGCTCATTAGTCAGGCAAGTGAATCCGTGTCCATGTTAGCGAACAGAAGGTTACACTTAAATAGCAAGGTCTGCTCGAGTGGACGACTGGAACTGTCCTCAACAGCAGATTGCTTTGGGGTGGGGAGACGGGGGGAGCTGGGGTGGAATGTAGGCAATTTCCCCCCACTGCGAGAGAGTATGGTGCTGATGGAATGTGGGTTTTGATAAGGCAGTACGCCTGTGTGTCTGTACGTCTGGCTAGGCAGATATAGCGGGAACAGAAGGGTTTTAATCTGGGCTAGTGAGCTGCAGCAACAGCAGCTGGCCGGGCTTCAGACGTCCATAGTTTGACACATAGTTTTGAGATTTCTTTAGGGGCCTAGAACGTACAACTCTTGATTTAATGAGCAGTCACAGATATGGTGAGAAAAACCTGTTCTTGAGGTAACGCTCATATCGCTCAACCATGCGGTTGTCCTGTGTTCCCTTAATGTCTCTGTACAGCTAGTCTGATGATCTAAAACATTGCTTGTCTGATGAAGTCATAGATGGTTAGGAAACACAAGTATATAATATATAATTATAGTAAAGTAAAACACAATATATGGGGTTTTCAACTTGTTTGCTTCAGAACAATTGACAATTTTGGCAGTGTTGCGTTGCGCCACACCATCTCAAATGTCCAATTCTCTTCCCCTGTTGCAAAATTATATGAGAAAGCCGTAATCTAAAGCACATTGTAAAATGAACAGTTAAACTGTGACATTTTTGTTCTGCGCAGTCATGTGAGGTAATTCCAAAATATGATAAAAGAGTGGGCTGTTCAGAACGGTTTTGCGCTTTAACCTTTGATACGTTCAATTTCACCTGTGAGATTAAAACAGGCTATTAGGACGTTTAATTGTGACTGATGTAACAAACCAGTGTTCAGACATTTTCAGAGAAAAAGAGAAGGACTGGCAAAGTGGTTATTTCATATTCACAAATAGAACTGCTCAGTTAAAATGGTGTCTAATGATTTTAGGGAATATTACTGTGTTTATTCAAAATGATTTATCTGTGAGCCTCATTGTTATTTCATGACAACATTGATGTGATACATTTTATTTTGTTCTTCGGATGTGCAAGATATTTATGGATGTAAGCAGATGATACTTTACGCTAGCCATGTTAGCAAATAGTAAATATTTTTGGTATTACTGAGGACTGTGTAAGGTCACAATCGTTTATATAAACAAACAAAAAAATAAGCTAAAACTGTTATTGTTGTCACTAATATCTTACTAATGACTAAAACATTAGAGTATATCTCATTAGGTCTGACTTCTATTGATCACCAAGAGATTATTCAGGTACTCTAGAACTTATAGAATGTTTAAGGCAGAAAAGTTTTTTACCTAGCCAAGCTTTCATTTCTTTGTTGCGACGTTGTCATTTGTCAAAAACGTTCAGAAAATTGCATTTTGAGAAACTTTCCTTTTAGATTTCAAAATGCTTAGTTATTATCCTGGATCGTCAGTTTATACAACTGTCAGTTTGAGTAACTCTCAATTATGGCAGAACAAAATTGTTTTTGAAAAAATAAAAAGAAGAAAGTAGCAGGTTGCTTTTTTTCTCTTCAACAATCATGACAATTGCATAAATTCTCCGTTGTATAAGACAGACCTTTGAGTGAGGCCACAGTTCTGAATGACTGTCAACAAGACCCATCTTGACAAATGAAGATTTATGGACTGTTTCGCCCATTTGAATGCATTACATTTTTTGGTGGGCCATGATATCATCTGTTTTCATTAGAGCGAAAGCCGGTCTGAACCCTGAGCCCCCTGCACCTATATTCATATTTACCAGTAATGTCTGACATGATGAGATGTTGAAAAGGGCACAGGTTAATGTATGGCCAGTTGTCAAGGACTTATAGTGCTGCTATCCACTGCTGGTTTTCTGTTTATTCTCGTTTTTGTGTAGTGTATATACGTCTGAAAATACAGCTCTTCCGTCAACATCTGACTGATCTGTTTTGAACTCTATTTTGAACTGAACTCTATTTTCTTCTCCACTCTTAAAAAAATATATATTAATGAATGAATGGTTCTGTATACTGTGTTAGGTTGTATGGACCAGTCCTCTTTTTTTGATTGCACTTATGCTTTTGTTGTACTTTTGTCGTCCCAATTGGTTCTATTGCCTACCCCACCTGTAAGTCACTTTGGATAAAAGCGTCTGCTAAATGACTAAATGTAAATGTAAATGAAACTCTACTTTATATAAAATATTTTTCCGGTGACCAAATAGCTGGCATAGGAAGAACTATGTTAATTTAAATCAAAGATAATAATGTCTTTGCGCCTTTATAAATAAATGTCAATATAGTAAAAAACACTGCCAAACACTGTGTGTGTGGGCGAGTATGTATATTCATACCCAAAAAAAGCATTCATCTGTGTCCAATCGTGGCAGTTATTACCTAATACCAAAGACAGCCTCATTTGTAAATAAATATAATGTGAATTTCGCTATGAATGGCACAATTGTTATTTCGGAATTTATGATGAATAACAAACAGCTTAATTAAACATCAAATGTGACCATGACGCGCGTAAAGAGTGCATACTGAACGTTTAGAGAATACAATTTGGCTTTGTCGATATCAAAAAGGGCCATACATTTAGGAAAAATAAAACCACGGTCATCATGTCAGTAAAAACCTGTTTATTGACTCTTTCTTCTGTAGAACACAATTTTATAAACAGCTTTTGTGTTCACTTCATACAATGGAGGTCAGTGGGGTCCAATGTTGTATTTATACCAAGGTCTTTTGTGTTTTCCAGAAGAAAAAAAGTCATGCAGGTTTGGAATAACATAAAAAATTGTTAATTTCAATCATTTTTGGAGTGATCTCTCCCTTTAAATGTGGAGAGAAAAATGTTATTGTTGTTTATTAAAGACAGGAAAACCTTTACAGTTTCATAATTGACCCCATTTATGTCAAAGTTACAGTTTCTGGTGCAGTGGTGGAGGTTTTAGACTTCACCGCTGTAGTTATTGTGTTAAACTACTAATGTGTAAAAAACGTGTTTCACAATCATCATAATCACAGGCCACAGTGATTATGATGATTGTGAAAGCCGTTTTTTGAACTTCAACGCGTCCTTTAGATAACTAATCCTATTTTCAGAGGTCTGTAATGTGTTGTAAAATGTGCAGTAAAAAAGACCACAAGCCATTTTTTTCCCCACTTACTGTAAAGGCCTTTTCACATTACTCATGCCAGTGTTGCCGATTCAGTGAACCCTGTACTGAACTACTAGCTGCAGCGTAAACCCCCTCAAAGCCCCTCAGTCAAATGTTGTAACGTGGGGCTCAAAGTTCAAACAATTTCCAGTTTAACCCCAGTTCTTTCCAAGCAGAGCTAGTGATTATTATCCAAATAACAAGACATTTGCAATGTATATGTCTTTGCATTTAAATGGCCAGTTTTGCAGATGAGTTTGTGATTTTTCCCCACACGGTTTTGCCTTAGCAGCACTGTATGTGAAAGTAAACTAGCAACATAAATGTTTAAAAACTGTCAAAGCTTATGAAGAGATCTCAAACATTTCAGAATTTGTTTTATTCATTTATATTTATCTTATTGTTTCCCACAGCATCAAGACTCTTCACTTTGCTCATTTAAATTCACCACAAGCATCCTGAGACGGAACAATCTGACAGATCCTTTTTTATTCCTGTGATGTATCAAAGCAATCGCCAGGACTTTTTTTCTGTTCTGAGATTAAATACACGTTTCCACGGTTTACTGTGCGGACATTTTCCAGTTCCTGCTATTAGAAAGCTCGTAAAATTGCCTTTGTGTGAAGCTATCTGCAATGAGGTCAGAGCGGTGCGTCACCCGAGCGTTGAAGCCCTCACTCCAGTCACGTAAAAGGGCCGTAATCTAAATCTGTCTTCACCAGTTCTGTCAAAGATAACTGTATGTTCCCAGTGTAAACTGCTCTATGCCCTGCGGGTACATAAAATCAATAAGCGCTATTGTGGTTTGACCACTGCTTAGATCACCAGTGAAAGAAGAGTGTTGTCTTGGGATCAAGTGCATTGGTGCTTCAGGTCCCTCAGTTTGAGAGACCCTGTAACATGGTTTAAATATCTTTATTAAACCCATCCGTCTCGGCTCTCGTCTCTTGCTTTACTTTTCACAAAGTGGTTTCACGTAACCGCAGCGAGAGGAGCACAATCGAATAAGCAGAGAAGCTGCACCTTCAATCTGGAATTGCATTATGCTGTAACACAGGGGGCCTTTTAATGGGAGGAAATCAATAAAGCTTTAAATATCAATGAGTTTGAATATTGTGCTCTGATAAATTGCAAGCTAAGAGGAAAGTACTTTTAAAAGAGAAATTTTACTCAAATGTGATTTTACCCGTTCATAATTGCTTAGACTCCCAATAGATCTGCAACAACAGCCTGAAACATATAATATCTGAGTAGATCAGACCCTTTAGTCTAACCCAAGCATTTGAGACACCTCATATTCTTACCTGAATCTGAAACTATTGAAACTGATGCTTCCTGCAGTGTGCATGATGTGATTCCTGATCTTACATGCATTTTGTGCATGGCAAGAACCAAATAAGAATTTATTTCATCAAGCTAACAGGCTTGAGTTTTGTAAAAATGGCCCGATTTACAATGTGCTTAAAGGGATAGTTCGACCAAAAATGAAAATTCTTTCGTCATTTACACACCTGTTTAAACCCATAAGACTGACTTTCATGTGCATTTCAGAAAAGAAGATATTTTGAAGAATGTTGGTAGCCAAACGCCGGCGCTACCCATTGACTTGCATTGGTTTTGGGTCCATACAATAGAAGTTAATGGGTACTGCTTTAAAATATCTTTAATATTTTTTGTGTTCTTTGGAATAAAGTCATACAGGTTTGAAATGGCAAGAGCGTGAGTAAATGATGGCTGAGTTTTCATTTTTGGATGAACTTTCATCCCTTTAACAATGGAAGCGTGTTTGTACTAAAACAGGCATAACTGTTTAGCGCATCTTTGCTGTCGCTCTCTTGCCTTTTGAACATCTTCTCAAATGCTTCAGGTCAAAGGTTTGATGCTGGAGCATTATTGCCTTCACAGCAATTCATTTTCTGACTGGTTTTGTGGTTAAAGTGTCCTTTTAATCCGAACTCCGATGGCAGGCTGGTCTTTGACCCTGTCAGTATGAAGCCTTTTAAAGTCTGCAGCTCGAGTCGATTGGTGGTGGGAGCTTCGAGACAGAGGAGTTTGCAGCCTGTTCTCACGCCAAAAGCAGAATGTCCAAGCGATTTAAGAGCCGATGATCATCTGAAGAGCAACAGAGAGGAGAGGCACCCGACTGTTTTGGCTGAGGGCAGAGTGAGGAGATAGATTTGTTCCAACTCACGCAGTAGTCGAAAAAAGCAGTTAGCCGAGCCCTTGGGGATGGATGGACTTTGCGAACGCGCCACTGATCTCTTTTAACCTTTTAAACATAATCCCATGTTCAAACACACAAAAATTTTACTGTAAAAATAAAACTTTATTTGTCACCCTGTCTGTGTAATTCGGGCTAAAGTCTTATAGGAAAAGAGCATTAAAGTAATCATAACAATACAAATTATGAAACATCTGTAGGTAATGTATGATGTGTGATATAGTATATGATTTAATATGAGGCACCTAATTTCACCAAAATGAATGATTTTGACACTACATTACTAAGTAGTGTCAAAAGTACACTATTACTAAGCAAAAAAGTTTTCCTCCTAAAAATGTATTTCAGTATTTGATATGGCCTTTTTCAGTCAATAAAAAAGTGACAGTTCACTCAAAAAATATATATATTTCATTATTTACTCACCCTCATGTTATTCCAAACATATATGACTTATTTCTTCTTTTATTTGCAGAATACAAAAGATATTTTGAAGAACGTTCGCTATAAAAAAATCAACAAATTCAGCTGCCTTAAATTTCTAAGTTATATAAAAGTAGCTTTTTGAGTCGATATAACTTAATTATTTTGAACTGAGTAAATCAAGTTTTTTTCTTTACAGTGTTGGTAACCAAATTACATTGGTCCCCGTAGACTTCCATTGTATAGACACAAAACCACTTAGACAATTTCAAAATATTTTCTTTTGTGTCCCACAGAAGAAAAAGTCATATACAGGTTTGAATAAATTATGATTTTTTTAGGGTGACCTATCCCTTAAACAGTGAGTTACTAAAAGTGAATTTATCTGGATAAGTAACTTTATTTGCAGTGCATTGGTGTAAATTCTTAAATGTACAAATATGTGAGAAGAACTTTAGCTTGATTATTTAAAGGATATAGGCGATTGATGTGCGATTGATTGAATATCTGTATACCGTTGACTCTCAGTAAATAATGGTAAAATAAAGACGGTAGATGATGAAGGGGTGATGTGTCCACTTTGCAGGACCGTATAAAAACGATTGAATCACACTCACACACTTCATTAGGATCGTCCTGGAGATTCACAAATCCAACTCAATTCCTTTGTCCCTCAAGGATAATGATAACTTATCTGGTAATAAGCATAGCAATTTAGTCAGTGGTAGACAGCCGGCATTATTCAGGCAGAATTTGCCAGGAAAACACAAGCAGGTGATTTCTTTGTTTTACCTCACTTCCCATGATGCAGTTTTGCACAAACCCTGTTTTTTGTTTTTATGGGTCTTGAATTGATGTTTTGATTATAAGCCTCATAGCAACTGCAATTCCCTGTAGTTTTTCTTTCTTTCCTTATCTAATACACGCAAGAGTTTTAAGATGTGATGTTTGTTATTTTGCCTTATTAATATTATCGGATAAATATTTGAAGTGAACAATAAAGATTATTTTTTGTTAAGATTCAATTGGGTCATGTCTGGATTTACATAATGTTTGGGAATATAGGTCTCTTAATCCATTCTCCAAGGTCTATGAAGCTTATGACAAGTTTAAAGGTTAATATTATTAAAACTAAAATCCATGCAGTGTCCTGAGGATATTATGATTCAGCATTCATAAATAGTTCAACCCCTGTGTGTGTTCATTAGCATAAACACAAGGAATTCTGTCCATGTGATGCACATTAGCTGACACACAAGTTCAAGCATGCCCACATACACATTTTCAAATGTTTGGCTCTTAACACGTTGCGGACCTTATCGTTCTTGTTGTTTTTTAACAGAGATAACCGGCAGTTCTGCTAACACACAAAGCTCAATGCATTTCTGCATGTGTGTTTTGTCACTACCTGAATTCTGTAGCATGCTGGTGGCTTGTATAACAAAGTTTAAGGTGTGTGGAATGGATATCCAAAAGGTGATGTTTGACTAAATGTCTATTTTTCACTAACATGTGACCATGGGGGATTATTTACCGTAGTTATGTACAGTAGGGTCCTTGCATTTATGTGAAGGTGCAGTGTTGACACATCAGTCACTAATATGCAATAAAATGAACCCTTGGAGAGAAGCCATTGAGTTTGAACTAAATATGGCTGCATCCACTTCATCTTCACACTATGTTTTCTATATTTTAGGCATGGTCTCATGAGCACTGATCTTTTTTTAATTAGGTAAATAGCTGTGTAACAGCTCGATCTGTGTGTCATTGCTCAATATATCGATGGAAACTTGAAATGTGTTTCAACAGTCTAATTTTACTATGAATGTTTGAAGCAATAAAGGAAGATGCTGTATAACAAAGTCTGTAGAAAAATGGGACAAGCGTTGAAATCTTTTCATAACATCATTTTGATAATCTTTTGAAACTTTTCTTTATCCAAAACAGAGCTGTAAAAACATTGGGGATTTTCACCATGACTAATCTTCATCCATGAAGATATGTGATAAGAGGGTGTTAACTATAGTCAGGGCAGAATGTTGTCAAGAGATTCTGAGTGTTCGCTGGATTGTATCAAACGAGGAATTTAGATTTTTATCAAACACCGGAATGGTTTCTACTGCAACGTTTTATGTCCATTTTACGTTTACTTTAATTCAAACATTTTAGCCACTAATCCAACAATTGTTTTAACCAAAACCATTGACAAAATATAAGACATGTAACAGGCAAATAAATATAAAGTCACTATTGAATCTAGAAATACGAAATTACACAAATTATCCATAATATCAATAAACAATATTTGCTGTTTCACACTCCTTTAAAGTATTGAATGTTCTTTGGTACAACACATTCAACAAAGTGTCTGTCTGGCACATTTTAATATAAAGTTTGAATGACATTTAATCACTTCTGTGTAGTCGTTCTCTGCATTCCTTTATTCTAGAACAGAACACAGCGTGCACACTGCTGAGAGTTTCTAAATGTGATATAAGGTGTTACGTTTCCTTTTAAAGTGCTTATGTGTGGGATTTTTCTAACTTTTTTCTTCTTTTACTCTTTGTAGGTTAACGGGTTTCCAAATCCCACCTCCCGTCACAAGCACTGGGTCTGTGTTCTCCCTGAGACTCACCAGTGATTTCGCAGTGAGCGCGCACGGCTTTAAAATGTATTATGAAGGTAAGATCTTGTTAAGCTATTGTTATTTCTTGCATATATTAGTGAAATCTACATCTGGTCTACTTTGCTTGACAAGTTAAATGCTATCCTGCAACCTGTGCCAATCATAATGATGAAGTGGTCTCTCACTACAGACCTCATCTCTAGCCATCAAAAAAATCACATTACTTTTTGAAGGTCTTTCCTTATAAAGACATTTTTAAAAAAATATTACATTTTAACTAACAGTGAGTGTCCCTTTTTTAATGTATTATGCGGATACACTCATTACACTCTAAAATATGGGTTATTTCAACCTGTGCAGGGTTGTCTCAACCCAAAATCCTGGATTGTTTTAACCCATTGTTGGGTCAAATATAATCATATTCTGGGTTAATTTAAGCCAAC
This sequence comes from Triplophysa dalaica, assembly GCF_015846415.1. Taxonomy (NCBI): domain Eukaryota; kingdom Metazoa; phylum Chordata; class Actinopteri; order Cypriniformes; family Nemacheilidae; genus Triplophysa; species Triplophysa dalaica. The sequence continues at coordinate 7,601,567 of NC_079566.1, read as the reverse complement.
TGTTGGCGTTTTTAATTTTCACCCAACAATGGGTTCAAATAACCAAACATTCGTAGAATATAGTTTTGGGACTATGTTTGTCGCAGAGAGATGAGCGTTGTCTTGCTGGTCTGTAGCAGAGATGCTCTGTTGGTCTATTATTGTGATTTGAGGTATTCTGTCTTAGACTAAAACATCATTTACTGTGGTTTGGTGCCACAGCCCCAGCCTCCATTAGATTCATATTTTGGATCAAACAATACAGGAGAAATTGTTTCACTACTTCCTGAGACCTCTGTACTCAATAAACTGTGGCCCCTAATCTTATATTTGACCAATTCCGAAATTCATTTTTGTAATTTACTTAAATATACTTAAGATACAGGTTGGCATTTAGATGTGCATGCTAAGTAAAATTAATAATATGAATTACTTTTTTAAAATAAATATGATTTTTTTTTTCGTAGTCACAATACATAGGTATTAACAATAATCGTGATATTAAAGGCCATAATTATTGTTATAATGTAAATGATGGCATTATCAAAATTCAGCACTCATTTAAAGTTTTGCATTAAGAGCAACAATGAAGATTGAATGCTGTTTTGATGTGCACTTTGTAATGCTTTTTATTTGCTATATTATGTATCTTCAAAACTCAGTGACAAACATACTTAAAAAAATTATGAAATATATATAGGATGGAAACATAATCCAACAGGAAAATTGCATTTAGAACAACAAGGCACTCCAGATCTGGTCTGGACGATCAGGTTACTTGTAGCTAGAAACATCATCATTATGCCTGAACACAGTCTTACACTGCCTTCACAAAAACAATTTAGTCATGCTTCGTAATTTCAGACGGAGTTTCATAGGTTGTCAGGGCGAAATCTCTGTTTCACCGTGAAACCGACGGACCATGTCCGTCTAGTTGCAATGCAGACAAGGAGAGCTCAGCTAACTCTAATGCGCCACTTGTATTTTTCCATGCGAACGAAATTAGGGAATATTCAAAATCAAGGAAAATTAAAGATAGCCAAACAGATAAGACGGATAAAGATAGTCTTATCAAGCAGTCTGTCCCAGAAATGTTGGGTTGAATAAACTTTTCATGCAGAGTAGAGGACGGTTGATGATTTTACACAAGAGGATTGAGGATGGGATTTGGGGTGGAGTCTGAGTTAAATGTCAATTGCATTGATAATGTGAATGTCTGAGATGTTACAAGTCTCTTATACTGGAGAACAAGCTTTTGACACTCATTTTAAAAGATAAAACAATTCTTTTGAATTGACCTCTTAGTTATTTGTTTACCAGAGATTTTCATGTCATTGTCCCTATTTCGCATTTTTATTTTATTTAAGCTTTTTTTCTCAATTGGATTACCTGTAGAGATGTTTTTTTCTTTAGTTTTGGCATCGGAATGTTTTAAAGAGGAGAGTTGGTGCTTCGGTACTTAATGAACTTTTTTAGATCTCCCGTGAAAGTAAACCCAGAATAACTTTCCATTCATTTTGAGCGCTATTTATTCCGAAACAAACCCATCCTGACACATTTTTCTAACCACAAAGCACCACTGGCTTTGTGTTTTTCTCCCTGTATATGCTTGCATCAGATGGGAAATGTTGAATAACTTAAAAAACGCATGACAGAAGAGGAAAAAATGCACAAACAGCTAAAAAAGTTAAGAATGTTTCCTGAAGGATTTTGGGCTGTTCTATTCTTTCCACACCGTGACAAATAGACAGTTATCTAAAAGTGTTGTGGGTCTAGAACGTGTTGATTTCAAAGACACTTCCTCTGTCACCAGGGAAACCGGGTTCTCAAAGAGGAAGTCAGCAGTTCTGTTTCTACACTTGTAAATACACGCCTGAAGCTATTGTTCTCACGAGGGCCGGCACAGGTAAAATATCTTTTACGACATGCCGGGTCTAGAAATCCTGAGGAGGTCTATTGAGCTACAACCAAATCGGTGCACTTCACTCCTGAAGGGACATGTCTTGTATTTCTGTGGGACCTTTGAAACTCTTGAATGTAGAGGTTTTCATTCGGTATATAAATATTAAATGGCGTCTCATTATTAATGACATATGCTATCTTTATTAAAAATTCATCCCAGACTAAAAGGGCTATACAGTACATGCAGTGGTTTTCTTTGGCCCTCAGATTAAGATTTTTTTCTTGAGATCAATAAAAGCAGTTTTTAATGTCATTTATGACATTGGCATATTAATAATCCAAATCTCTGTTCAATTTGTATATTTCTAGGACTGGAATGTCATTGAAATTGATCCAAGGCCCCCTTCGTGTTTTGTAAAACTGCAGTGTTTATAAACGGAGCGTAAGCAAGACTTCACTGCTCGTCTTTCTCTCTTATCCACACCAGCAGAACCCTTAAGCTGTTTTTCAAAACCAAACTGTGCAGGTTTCAGCATTGAACCCAAGAATCCAAAACGGCGGATTGATTTACTTTACATAAGTCTCCATTTTCATGAAGGTGTCACATTGAGGAGCGCTTACAAGGAAAGGAGTGAAACACAGTTTAAGGCAAAAGCCCCAAGCGATTTTCTCTCACCTCGCCATCCACAGCCATACCTAATATATCTAATATAAGTGGTAGGATATTTCTTTTCCTGTCCTCTGCATGGTATTTAATGAATTTACTGTTGCTTACGAGCACATTTGACTCAATAAGGCGGATTTGCTCCACTGCCAAAGGTCCCGGGAAGTCAATGTTCTCTGTCCCCAGATTGCCTTTACTTTTCAATTTGATGCTTTCCTGTTTGTCTGGAATATTTAATATCCTCACTAATGACTATCCAGCACTGGCCTAACATGCTTGCCTTCTCCAAGCATATTTCCAGGTTGAAATTAATTGTATTAATTTATACTGGCGTCTTACTTCAGGCTTATTTGCGAAGATCATTTCCCAGCGGTAATGAGTAGCCGCTGCTTTATTACAAGAGCTTCTGGTGACCTCTTCAGTCTGCTGTCACTTCATTTTGAGTGACAACAGACTGTCTCTCACACTTTGCCATAATTAACGGCAAATTAACACGAAGATGTTCAATAACCTGCAGTGTTACCCACCATCTGCAGCCGAAGTTCTGAGGAAAGGGCGATTCGGCATCGAGGTTGCGTGCTAATTATGACTGACAAATTGACTGGGTATTTCTGGAGCTGTGATGATGTTATTGTTGAAGTGAGATCTTGTGACCGCAATGCTATGATGGATTTTTGGTTGAGTTAATGCCTGTTATGGATTTTCGATCAGAGATACAATTTTCTGTTTTACGATGGCTAAAGAACCAATTCAGAGAAGAGCGGTCAATAAAACTAGAAGGAAGTGTAATATTTAAAAGCTGGGGTTGGGACTAGAGGATTCGCAAAAAAACATTGTATTAGTGTACAATGCCCTCTTTGAAGTGTGTTATGTAAACAAAGTTATGTTCTTGAATCTTAACTCTTTACTTTTGAGTCAACTTTGTCTCCCTTTTATTTATTTTCCACACAGTTTAAACAAAACCGCAATCAGAAAAAGAATGTTTGCAGGTACAAGGAATTTGTTTTGGCGACATATAATGTGCTAAAATTGCACAATGGGCACTATAGGGAAGGGAGCAAGTGCACTTAGGGCGTGTCCGAATCCACTTTTGCTAGTTTATGGACGGGAAAATGGCCGGTGAAAGGTGCATTGTCTAAAAGGGTTTTCCCTATTCTCCTTATGGGAATATATGTGTCTTGGGGAGTATGTTAGAGTCTCATCTCCTCATGCAGTTTAACAAAACACAAATGGGGCCTTGGTTAAATTTCAAAGACAATTCAGCACTCCAGTATGGCTTGGACTGCCTCGGAGTGCCTCCATGATGCCCGTCCATGACTACACGTACTACGTAATCATGTTGGAAAGGTCACGTGAATGACACGTTATTTGTATTATAATGCAAGTGCAAGATTATTGTTTAAAATGGTCATTTCGTGTGCATATCAGGGATGTTTAAATCTTTTGAAATCTACAACACGCGTAACCTTTTCAACGATATTGGGTAATACGGTAGTCGTGGACGCATAGGCCGTTTATTTATTTTTATAAATGACTAAAAAAATATATATTTTCTTGGAAAATGACTAATCTTTTCGCTGGATAACACCCTTATTCATCGGCTGGTGTCATGTTGAGCCTTTTGAAGCTGCAGTGATAGTGAAATTTGGACCTTAACCAACAGCACCCCGTTTAAGTCCATTCTATGGATAAGAAATCTGGAAATCTTTCCTCATAAGCCTCAATATATTTTCGACAGAAGAAACGGCTTGGAGTGAATTATCATGACATTTTTATTTTAAAGTGAACTATTCCTTTAATAGTCTGATGTTATTGTGTTATTGAAGGGTGGTCAAAGTGGAGTTATACTATATGTTGGATAATATAAGCATGAACACATATTGTAAAAAATAGTTTCTTATAAAATTAAGTTTTTTATATAGTTGTTTCACATAGTTTCTTAAATTTTCTTACTCGCTGTTGAATACATCACATTCCCCATTACAATTGTTAAAGTCCCAGGGAAATAAAAAATTACAATTCCTATTTTTTCATCAAATATTGCAGCATTTATTGTAAATAGTTCATCAATTTGGGTCATTCTCTTTTTAAAATTCATGTGCCTTCATACTCACAAATTAAAATGCACTTCCGCCCCTTACTGTCTATCCATCTTAAATGACTTATTTTTGACTGCTTGGACGGAGCATAGCTATATAAAAGTCTAGTTATATAAAATATACAAAACATAACATTTCTTATACAGTTGTTTTTAAATTATAATTTATGATTAAATATAAAATAAATTGTTTTGTAACAACTTTTCTTCATCCCTTATGTTTATTTGTTCACTGCATTTGGGTGATGGATGTCATATAAACTGTTGATATAACGCTGGATTTCGAGATTGTTTAAAACTGATATATGGAGCCGTCTCAGCGCTAAAAGATGCCGGAGAAGAACCGCAGTGAGTGAAACTGATTTCTGTGTTTTGTTGACAATAGTTGTGCGCGTGATTTGGTTCAGCCTACCCCTCCCCCCCGCATGTTTCCAGAAACAATCGTAAAGCTGTATCAATCTTTTATAAATGTGATCAAACTAAATACTCTTCAAAGATATGAAGTATGCAATACTACTCTGTAGGTACTCAAGATTAATATGAGATTGACAGAAACCCTGTGTGTTATGCCCGCTTTAAGATAATCCCCCAAAACACAAACTTTCTCTACCTTGTTGTAGATAATCCCTATGTTTTGGTTACACCAGCACATAAATCTGTCGTGTCAGTGAGCCGCAGACTAAAACAGCAGGTGGGATCCGTCTCATCCAGCTCCTCAGCACCGAGGATCAAATGCAGCTTCGTTATTTACTTTTAATTGAATCCGCAGGTGACAAAGAGCATCTAATCTTTGAGCGTTGGTAAAAACCTTCTCTGTCAATAATCAAGTCTCCCATCTGAGTGTCTGCTGAAGTGTGTCTTAAACACTGTTTTGGAGGATAGAAGTGAAGGAAAGGCAAAAAGTGTTTGTCGCTTCATTTTCAGATCAATGATTTCTCTAGAGTTCTTGCTTTCTAATCCATTAGCCGGTTTCCTATTTCAAAGGACCCTGTCAAAGCTTGTCCATTAAAACATCTTGTTCTCTTCTTAATAGCCGGTTCTGGTCTTATTGACCGCACTTTTGTCATTTCCAACTCAATTGTGCGATGTCTGGACTGGGAAAATATCTAAGACATTGTTCTAGTATGTTTTATGTAATGACATGTGGTGTCATCTAAAGCTCATCTTTCACATTTGTAAATTTAGATGAGCTCATTAATTGATGAAAATACTGAGAAAATAGCTTAAGGGTTTTGTTTTGTATGCAGGCAATTAGTACTGTAGCAGATGCTGATTTCATCCACATCTAAATGCTTAACATGAGCGCCCGAAGATGAGACAAAAGTAATTAAGTACGGTATATTTATAGGACAGATATAATAATTGTGTTTAATGTGAATAGAACGCTGTCAGCATCCTAAACATCAGATTTCTGATAAACCGTCTCTTGTTATTATCAAGAAGCGTTTCCTATAGAAAATCCTGACATACTTTAAGAGGAGTTTACTTTCTCTCAGTCCCACTCAGTTCTTCAGGTTTGAGCTCTTGTGCCAACACAAAAGCTTCTTCAGAATTAATTAAACATGTGCATGCTAATTGCTGCCATCCAATAAAGATCGTTTGCCCTCGGGGCGCAAAATGAGATGCACAGTTCAATTGAAAATCTTTACTTGTCTGAGTTTGGCAATTTGATAAGCTGCATGTTGCAGATTACCGGGTGTTTAGGAAAATCGTTTGACCTCCAAAAAATCTGACACGCTACGTGACGAGATACTTAATCGATCGAGTCCGGATGACGGGGAACTTGGCACAGGGATGCGACAGAAGGATGTTATATTCTTGTGCTTTTAGGAATTAAGTCCATTACTTAAGTGTTGATAAATAGAATCAGTATTTCACTACATGGTTCATTTAAAACTATGTACCTCCCTTTTATTTATTCACATTGTTTGATTCTTTGTTGGACGATTTGTTTTCGTTTTTCTTTATTCACTTATACGTTCATCGATCTGTATGGATGAAACGACCACTCAATCCTATAGAGAGTAGTAAAACAACAAAAATGTTTTTGAACAAAAAAATTACGCATCCCCCTATAAAGTCTCCAGGAGGTCTCTGTTTCCCAGCCCACCTGATGTGTTGTAACCGGGCAAAGAAAATAGTCTGAACAGTGTTTAACATCGCAGCCTATGTTCCTGGCAGCATATACTGATGTTCTTTGGCCTTTTGTGCACGCCGTCTGGCCTTCCTTTTGTCGCCCTGTTCAGTTCTTCTAATTAGCAACTTTTTTACCATCCTTCTCTGACCTACTTCAAACCTTGTTCTTCTGACTCGACCCCCTCGCTGGGAATTGTGGGTTGGGAAGAATGTCACCCTGCTCCTCGCACACTGTATCCATCATTCTCCATCTGTTGGAGTTGGCCGAGCCAGCATCTCAAAGTGCACCTGCTGATAAAAGAGGCAGAGCCCATTGAAGATTAGTGCCAACCAGTCATGGCCCTTTAGGGCAGCGTCTTACCCTAGTGCTTTCTCATTTTTACTTCTGCTGTGCTTTGCTCTTATAGGGCTATTAGACCTCTTCTTGAGCATGCTGGTACCATGGTCAATCCTTCAAGAAATGAACTTGCTGAGTAGCATAGACAGGCTTTGGTAAACACCGGTATTACCTGCATTGTGGTCTGATTAGATGGTGCAGATTCTCAGGCTGTCTGTGTGACTCTGAATGTTTCCTCTGTAGCTATTTTGGGTTTAAGATTGATGTATTGATCTAAGATCAGGTCAAATGATAGAAAACTGTTCACCCTGACTAGTATTGAGATTCAATTAAGATAAAATGAATTAGCATAAGAGTGTTTGGCAATGTTTTTGCAATTATAAAGGGGAGGAGACAGACCACACATAGACCACATGTGGTGGCAGCAAGAATTTAGGTTGAAAAACATATTTTGTCATGTTTTCTTGTACAAATATCAAAACATTCCTAAATCAATTAATGCATTTACTTGACAAAGTGAGTGATATTTAGTCTTGCATTCAAACAAAGGAATTTTGCTACCTGTCCAGTTTACTTGATTTAAACTTGAATGAATTAAGTTGTCTTGAATTGGTTATATTTTTGAGCATTGTGGTTACTGTTATTCAGAAGCGGTAATGCCTTTGGTTAGGCTGTGGTAGGACATGTTTTTAAACTTGAAGTTCCGTTAAGCTCTTTTTACTTAATATCCTCTTTTATGTTTCATTACCTTATAAGTAGTTAAGAGTTAAAAACTTTAAATCAAAATATAAAATCAAAATATGAAACTTTTACATAGTAAAATCATGTTTGTTTAACATTTGGGCAACTTGAGCATAGATAAATTATGCTGAGTAAACATAACTTGAATATGTCCAACTGATGCACATATTTTTCATTTACATTTCTTAGTGTGGTTTATGAAAGAAAATATAAAAATGAAGTAAGTTTATCTTTAAAACAAGCAAAAAATCTGCCAATGGGTTAACACAAATAAAATTGAATTTAGTACTTTTCTTTCTTATTGCTTGTTTTAAACATATTTTTTTTTTTTTTTTTCCATTCACAAGACTTAATATCTTAGGCCCCTTTCTCAAGTAAATGTATCTTGATTTAAGAATTTTTTGATATTTGTACTAGAAAAGAAGATAAAAAAAGTATTTAAAAGAAGCTACCGGCTTTCTGAATTTATTGGTTTTAAGAGTTTGTTCATTGTTGAAGGTGCATGTGCTTCGCCTCAAATCACATAGAAAGGTGTTGTCAGATATGATTATTAATCGCATGCTTTTGTGACATAACGTTAACATTTTGGTACATTTCTATGCATATTTCATTTTCCATTTACTAACATAAAAAATAGTTGCCCAGGCTTTGGAAATACTGTAACTTCCCACAAAATTAAATTCCTGGATTTTGACTATTTCCTAACACTCTTTTCTCTGCAGTAGCTGTAACTGCAGTGCTGTACATGAGTCAGTGTGTATACACTGCTGTTCTCCAGACTAAAGTTGAGGATTATACCAGAAGAGCCCCGACTGCAAGTTCTTTTCTCTGCAGAGCCTCAGTTAAAGTTTTCCAAAATGAGTGTGTCACATTCGTCAGATTATTTCAGTGTAGATGATGCAACAAAGAGTTTGCTCTTAGAGTCTCGTAACCCCCCGGCTAACTTTTAGGTCTTAAAAATGTAGGGCTGTGTAGTTTAATATTCCTGCAGTGGCTTTGCCTCTGCAGTGACATTTTAGTCACTGAGGGAATTAGAGCTCTGTGTAAATGTGTGTGTGCTTGTGCTGGATTTGAGTCTCTTAAAGGAATAGCTCAGACCCCAAAAAAATATTTTGTAATATATTAATAATTTACACACTCATTGTCTCAAACCACTGAGTTTATTTTTGTCTGGAAACAAGAGGAACCGTGATAAAGTATTGTATTGTATTGCAATGTTTTAAAGGTCCAATTTGTAATTTTTTGGAGGACCTATGGACAAAAGGGCAATATAATAAACATAACTAGGTCTTCACAGGTGTATAAAGACCTTGCATCATGAAGCATAATGTTTTTATTACCTAAGAATGAGCAATTTCTAAATACACTGCAGGTCCACTGCAGGTCACCAAGTTGTTTCTACAGTAGCCCTAAACGGACAAATTGCTCTACAAAGCGCGTTTCGTATGTTATCTCCTTCGGGAAAGTAGCAAAAACATGTGATGACATCTTAGTCCTGTGTCTGCTACTGTAGTGCTTCGAAGGAATGGAGTGAGCTGTAGCTTGAAATTTGAACCTCACCGCTAAATGCTGCTAAGTTACACACTGGTCCTTTAATTATTTTCATATAAATGATTTAAAATGCCATATTGTTTTTATGAGTCAGCTCTCGTCAACTATAATAATGTCAGTTTGGTAACTCCTTTTCGAATTCCTTTGTCACCGTTCATTGTAATATTATATAATAATTTCATTTTCCTTTATAAACATAATAGTGTCTTAAAAGTGTGTTAAAAAAAGACTCCTATTATACGTTTGTGGCAGCAAGTGGTATGCAGTGAAACCTTACTTTTAAAGGTGATTTCAAGCAAATCTGTTTTATTTGCTGCTTGCTTGGCACGTGCCTTTAATGCAATAGATTAGAAAGGTGACCTTGTGGTAGAATACAGGATTCTTGATGTGTAGACAGATTGCGCAAAAATCACACTAACATCACCACACCATCAATAACAATTACAAAGCCGAGAGCCGTCGTTTCCTGCAGTATATGATAAAGACAAAAATGACACACCTTGAGCACCAATGATGGCCCTCTTTTCTCTTTCACCGTGGTGGATTTTGACAGCTTTGAGAGGTCTTGCGAGTTCAGCACTCATTATTAATCTCACTTTCATAATACAACATGCCCGTTTAAAAGGCCAAATAATCTTTGTGTTAACAAGGAAATGTGTTGAACTTTTATCTCACTCATGCCTTGCTGATATCTTGCCGGAATGACTAAACATCAAGTAACGATAATGTACAGTGTGATCAGGACCCGACGCGAAGCGGAAGGTCTTGTTTCACACTGGACGGGTTTATTTCGTGATAATAGCCGACTGCTTGTACATTATCCCGCTTATAACACGGCTACTTGCCACCTGAGAGAAAAACTCGACAAGAAATATGAATTTGATATCTTTTTAAGCTCATTTTTACTGAATGCTGACCTTCCTCGTGGAAACGCTGTTTACTTTCGATTTTAAGGTAAGAAACGATGTTCAAATGTCATGACCATTCAATTTGGTTTAATCATCTGTAAATATAATGTCATATATGTTATTAAAATACACATTTATATTTGTTTAATTTGTCAAAAAAATCTGTCAAAATGATTTGTTGCATCCGGTTTACTGTGTGTTATTAGTTTTGAGGGGTTGTTATCTGGGAATAACGTACCTACAAATGTCGCGATTGGCCAATCAGAATCAAGCATTCCAACTAGCCGTGTAATAAGCATGTATTGACGTTTTCAGTGCTGTCTAGTTATTCGCACATCGTTGTGTCATCTTTAAAAATTCACTTTGCCTCATTGGTTTTATCACTCGGCTATTTACCATAAAGACCTGGTTGCCAATCAGGATTAAATGGGGTTGATCGTCTGATTAACATCTCTGATCTGAGCTACATTATCCAGGTATGATAGCAGTGATGTGCACCTGACTCCAGATTTCCTGCAAGGCTGCACGGTTCGAACAGCCAGAGCTGGGCTTTGAGCCCCCATGCGGAGCTTCGCAACAGGGCTGTATATGCTGTCAGTCTGTGTCAGGTTAACATCTGTCGTAACTCTCAGGAAAATTGCGATGTAAATTCCGCTCAGTGTGTGTAACCATGTCTTTCTATGTTTCTCATTAGAGAGGTTAAATGTGAAGGAAAAAGCTTTGTTAGCTGTAGTGATGTAAACACTATATCGTCTCTTTAAAGGGATAGTTCACCCAAAAATATATTCTGTCGTCATTTATTCATGTTTTTTCAAAACCTCTGTATGACTCTTTCTTCTGTGCAACACAAAAAAAAGATATATTGAGAATTTCTCGGTGGTTTTGTCCCCATAGAAAAGAAGTAAATTTGGTTATCAACATTCTTCAAAATATCTTCTTTTTTGTTCTCCTGAAGAAAGATAGTCATGCAGGTTTGGAAAGGCATGAGTGTGAGTAAATGCAAGGACTATGTTAAATGCAAAACAAAACTAGAGTACATCCAAGATTAGCATTTTTTTGCGATGTGCATTTTCCTTGCTTCAGTCATCTGACCGTGCTCTACCAGCTGAGCTACAGGAGGGTGGTATCTTACTGTACAGATCCTGCCAGGGATATGAAAGCTTACTGTATATTTTTAGCATTGGTAGGTGCTTAAAAAATGTGAAGCACATCAAATTGAACAGTGAAGTCACACAGTCTTACCGATGCCCCCTCAAGCTGATACACAAATACGACTGATGGATAACTGTGACAGCACGCCCACCACGTACAGTATCTCGTATCACATTTGAAATCTGTACAAATATTTTCTTGTAGGATTTTCTTCTCCCACTTTTTATCTCTCTCCCACACTCTCGTAGTTGCTACTATTGCTGGCTCTTGACGATTTCTAAGTTGTTCTTCAGGGACTTCCCATGATACAGAATGCTGTCTCACCTGCATCATGATATGACGCCTCTGTATTTCATATCTGGGTCCCTGCTCCTATTTTCATCCTGTTGAATTCAGCAGAGCTGTTTTTTGTAATACAGAGTTACGGAATGCTCGAGCTACTGATGCATGTAGATGCAGATGAAGGACAGACAGGATTAATTAAAGCACAGTGACTGCCGTGCAAGAAGCTCCACACGCTTGGCAGCCTAATCCTAACAAGGTGAAAATGCAAGACGGCGTGCTCCCCCTGACCAATCATTTTGTACATCTCGCAGTCTCTGCATTGCCAGATATTGGATTTAATTTAAATCTGGGCTCTTACAGTAGCACTCGAGGTGACGGCTTGCCAGCATCCACTTCAGCTGTAGGCATGCACGACGATGTGATCAGGGAGGATGTGGTTGAGGTATTGGTTTGATTGATGGCCCAGCTGAGGGATTGACCTTGAGAGTAGATCTAGAGGGATGTATTCATAGCTTTGATAATGAAGAGCCGGGACCGTTTTTCTGCATGGTTGTGTTTGTGGAGTCCCACATCTACAGTATAATCTACCTTTTGTTTCAATATGAGCGACTTGATTTTATTTTTGTTTGTAGTACTGACACATTTTACCATCTGGGCACAAATGATCCATCACATACCAGTATACACCAGTTCCGTTGTTTGTGATGCTTGAAGTACCCATTGACTTGCATTGGTTTATTGTTTGAACAATTGAAGTGAATGGGTTAATGCCGTTGTTTGGTTACCATCATTCTTCAAAATATCTTCTCTTCTGTTCTGCAGAACAATGAAAGTCATACAGGTTTGAAATGACAAGAGGGTGAATAAATGATTACAGAATTTTCAATTTAGTGGGAACCATCCCTTAGCCAAGTTGTAAAAGTGAACAGCAGGCAGTCATATAAACTGCGTTTAACTGCAATAAAAATATTTCAGATTATTCATATTAATATATTTTTTTATGGAAGATCGAAGGCTTATCATTTTGCTGTTCACACCACTTTTAAAAAAGCAGAGTAAGCCACTCGAGGCGTTAAGAGATTTTTTTCTAAGCCGTGTTCTTGAGCTCAACATGAAATGTAGCTCATTGCTTTGTTATGCTCTTATTTCTTCGACTGCATCCTCAAATAGAGGTTTTGTCAGATATAGCCATCTTCTGAAGAAGTATTTCTGCAATTTCCCCCCCCCAAAGTGTAGCTAGATAGCTAACATGCACACTCGCATTGACACAAACACTGAACATCCATTTAGTGCACTTAAGGTCTAACACAAAAGCACATGTTCACTATCACACCATTTGTATGGATCATTTAACACACACACTCTGTAATAAAGAAGATGCATACACGACACACAAGCATGCTGCTTCTCCCCCGGGGTTATCAAAGCACTGGTATCTCGCGAGACAGCTTACACACGTCTTCTCCGGTTCCAATTGACTGGCCACTGACTGACGCCGCCTGCCTCCCCCACCAGATTTGACATGCAGCTCCAGCGTGCCTGCGCAAGGCTGAGGAACTAGATCAAAGAAGGGAACTACTGCAGAAATCCTTCCATTCCCCTTTTATATCCTCTGCCGACGCAGACTTAGAATGTGCACAAATGTAGGGCACGTCAGTATGTATCATTTATCAGGTGACGTGTGGTGGTATGGTTTGTTAAATGCTGTGAATCTAATTGAATCAATTATATATTTCTGAACTGGTTAATTTGCAAAAGATGCACTTTCATCGGATTTAATGCTGGTAGAGGAAGAAAATGCTAATTGGGAAAGTTAATTGGTTTTTGTATAGTTCATGTTCGTATGTTCTGCCTTAAAGAGGTAGTTCCCCATCTTTCGTTAATTCTTTTTCCATTATTTCCACACAATTAAATTCAATGGGGAGTAGGATAATCCGTGGTCACTGTATTGGAAAAAGAGCCACCCACGGACTTCCTTCTTTTGTTTTCAGTGCATGAAAGCAGGCCATATTGGTTTAGAATTACATAAAAGTGAGTTAATGATGACGTCATTTTACATTTTGGATGAAGAATCCTTTGGTTCAACAAATAGAGTGGGGCAGGCATTGTTCCCATCCACTCAAACCGAAATATCACTACACGTGCTCATTCATAGATGTGCTGAGAACCTGCTCGTGATTCACTGTCTCAACAAACCTTCAACTTCGAATGAATGCTTTCCCATAGTTAGTTCATAAACCTTTTTATACGGCTGAACCTCCCCACGCCTTCTACTTCATATATCTTCTTGTTTTATGACATTGAGAATGTATTATACATGCGGCAAAATGAGAGAGTCAGTCATGCTTTTAGTCCATGTCCTCTTCGGGAGAACAAGTACTATCTCTGTGTCTCAGGCTAAGGCTGTTGGGAGACTTTCCATTCTCTCCCGCTATCTTCGCACCGCAGCATGGCCTGTCCTCGTGTTGTTCTCTTGCTCTTATTTTGGCTGCAATATTCTTTTGACATCACATCCGCCAGCAGGGGTCTCTAGACCTGGTGATTTAATCACAGTCTCTTCAGAACGTAAAAGGACACCGAGATGGCAGGAACAAATGACATGAATGAGCTCGGTGTTATGTTGATTTAAGCGAATGGAATTTGCCATAGACCGCCAAGAGGAGGCCACGCTGCCAAAAAAGGTAAAAGAGATTTCGAGTTCCTGTCCAGCTGGCAATAAGCAGGTATACCGAACCTCCTCGACTGGGTTTCTTTGGTGAAATAGTTTGATTAGGATCTCTGACACGTAGCGGTGCGCTTCTCCTCAAGAGGTGCCGGCTATAGACAGTCACGCCCTCTAAACGAAGATAAAGTGCCGTTTCCCCTGTTCCGTTTCTCCTTCATTGTAAACGTATATATTTTTGGCCCTGTTTTTTTTCCCTCGTAGATGGTGCTATTAATCTCCGCAATCTGCTGCCTGTAACACATCCAGCCCCCCCCCCAGAGCTGTTGATGCGGGAAAAGGGATCATTTTAGCTGCCATCTTGAAGAAGAAACAAGGGGTTTTGTGTGAAAAGCTGTAGTTCCATAGGAAAGCCTGTCTGGTAGCTGTCCGTGGTGCTGATCACTTTTTTCTGTGGTTTCTCACCGCAGAAGTTGAGGATGTTGTCAGAACAGTATTATATGTAACTGTAAAACATATCTTTCGAGTCAAAAAATCCCTTCTACACTTCGTTTGAGTAAACAAAGATTTTCTGTGGAGTGCTGTACACGGGAAGGGGATAATGACAGAGTATCTCTCTGGTTGCTGTATACATTTCTAAAGGATCATTTCAATTACATTTCAGTCTACTACCATTACTAGGATTAAAAAAGTTTCAGCTCAGTTTTGTGAAAATGGGATTATTTTGCATATTGCTATCCATACCTTTACTAGTAAGCTCTGGAGGGAATAAATTCATGTCAAATTTATTTGACATGGAGATTTATGGGATGCTTTAGTGGCCAACCTAATACATACAGAGATTTCCAATTTGGCATGAACCTTTTGAGTGCTGTAAGATGGACTCAACTCGAGCATGCCAAGAGAGGCAGGAAGAGGATAATTGAGACCGTTCTCCCGCATTGGAGGCTCACAATGATATTAGGAGTGGATGCAGGAGAATCGAGCGCAGCTGTGGAGACCTCCAGAGAATGCCTGAGATTTCAAACGGGAAACAACATAGAAAAAAGGTTTTTGCTGTAATGCACATGAGACAGGAGAAGTGGACTGCTGGAAAGATACTGAAGGTGGAAACAATAAGAGTGCTAGAAGAGTATGTTTCTCTGCAGCTTGCATCCACTTATCCTGGGCTAAGTGACAAATGGAAACATGTAAACTGACAATCAATGATTACAAAAATCAACATTACTTAAATTTGAGTAATTGTACTTAAATTGTACTTAAATTGTGAGTTCATGCCAAATCACAGATATTGTCATTGCGATCCTTTGACCACACCCAGTTTATCTTTTTCAGTTATTTAATGTTAAAACTAGCGTAAACATTTTCTCAGTCTTTCAAATTGCTGGCGGGTGTCATTCCTGAGGTTTGTGTTTATTGAATTTCAACAGACACTGGACAGTCAGTGCCACAATACAAAATGCAAAACTTGAGTGGTGTCTTCATTTTATTCCTTGCTGTTTATTTGCTGTATACGTTTGAAGTGGCCACATCTGTCAAGCTTTATTAATGGCAAAAAATAGAATTTCACTAATTATCCACTTTAAATGAAGGACTTTGTAAACTTGGACCTTATCAGTCGGTTCATTAAGGAGAATGGGCTCAAAAACAAACATTTCCGAAAATTTCTCACTAGGCAAAAGCGTTTTCTATCTCCCATTATTTGCATTAACTGTGTTTCTTGAAAAAGAAAAACCACCTCAAGCGAGCGTAAAATCATTTTGTGAATTAACGGTTTTATTTCGTAATTTGGGGTTACCGTGACTCGTTTCTGATGCGAAACTTCAAAATGTGCACAAAACCAGGATGATGGAAACCCGGCTACTGATCTGCTTCTCAAGAGCGACCTAATAGGGAATATATGATGACAGAACTATTCTTAAATGATTCATTCCTGTCTATATGACACAAATTTGGATAACAAATGTTGGAATGCAACGATTTTTCAAATGTGAAAGTGCCATTAGCCGAGCTCTTAACAATTCTACAAAAGGTTGTGGTAATTTGATAAATCCTCCCCACATCAACCTACATTTCCTCAAGGCTTATAAAGATCCCAAAATAGCCAAACCAGAATTGTGCTAAGCAAACAGAGAGTCTCGATTACCATTTATCACATTAAGCTCAACCGCGTATCAATTTCCATTTAAACTCGGGTCAAAAGTAATCTGCAGACGATGATTCCATTTAGTCATAAATGATACTCTATCTTTTTAATTAGGAAGGAGAAAAATGTTTTCTGTTCGGAGCACTCGGAGTAGCAACAATAATTCATTTCCCCAGTAAATTAATTACACCTACACACAGCACAAAAAGCTTTCCCTAATTAGTACGAGAGGCAATCCGAGGTGTCCGCGCAGAGGCCTGATCAAAAAGCACCCGAGTTTTGTTGAGCATCAAAGAAGAGAAGCTGAGATGGACCGCTGATGGTGAGACCCTTTTGTTTTCAGCCTGTCTCTTCTAGCCCACACCTACGAGCACAGCCCTTCCATACCAGAGCACATCGAGATCGATACGCATTTGAGCTGTGGCTGATCTTTGGGTTCCTCTGGTGACATTGAAGCAGCAAGCTCAGATTTTGGTTGAAGCTTGTTGCCGTCTATCAGTTGGTTTGGGTGAATAATGAACATGTTCATAGTCTCCTAGATGCCTTTATCTAGTGTTCGGGATCATATATAAAAGCAATCTTACATTTTTTTCATGTGATCTCGCGAGGCAGATGATCAAAGTGGTTAAAGCTTAGATTTAGCCGTGATGGATGGGGAGTGTATGACGCAGGTCACGTTTTCAATAATCCAATGTGGAGGTGAATGTATAGTGTGCACAGGCCTGCTTATGAAGACAAACACGGCTAGACAAAGCCTTTAATGCACATGAGCAATACATTTGGGCGGGATTTCATTTCCTTCTATTACGACTTTCCATACGTGACCTTTAACATGTCACAATGTCTGTGGATTTTTTCATCAGCTCAGTTCGACTGCACGTTTTTCGCTCCAAATTAGGTCATTTTGAAAGCATTACGACGCCAAAGACCAGCAAGATGATCTATTGTGAGAAGGGGCATCTGAGAATAGTGTTTTTCAAAGCACTAGTTGGAGGTGATGAATCACCTTCAAAACACTAAATCCACACCATAGACCCCAATACTTCTGGTCAGGCATTAAGTACATCCTTCGTTTTTTCTTTCCACTTTGCTGGATCATCTGTCTCAATAATAAAGTATGATTGAAAGTGTGCCTGACAGGCTTCTTTTCACATTTTTACTTCTTACCTTTCATTTCCCTCCTGCCCTTTGTCTGCGTAGAACAAAGCAACGGCTGTATTTTTTTATTTGGGGACAAATACCTTCCATCTCAGCCAACCAGCTGTGCGATACTGAGGATCCATGTCCGGCGGGAAACAAAGAAATTCATTCCTCCCGGCAATGGAGTCATAATTGTGATAATGAAAAGAGAATATCTCCATTATACCTCTTCCCGAACCCAATGACGAGGCCAACACACTCATTCCTGCCTGGCAGATGAAAACGGGTTTAAAGATCTTATTGTTCCCGAGGGATTGCAAGTGGATGGGCGAATTCCTTCTCTGGCCTGAAAGGAGAATAATTTATAAGCAAGGGAGCGTTGAGGCGAGGTCGCAACACATTGTAATAAAGTCGCCCCTACGGCACAGGGCTCAGGCTGTATTAAAGCTAAATTGGGATGGTAATGCGTTGGGCAGTGGGAGGGCATTGGAAATTTTATGCCTCTGGAAAGCTTCTAGTTGTTTTCTGTTCATCTTTAGCTGTTGGATGACAGACTCTTTCCCCCTTAGGGATAAGATGTTTATTTTTCTCGCATGGTGTCGGCATGTTGAAGTTGAATCTTCTTGGACCTTGTCGAAGAAAGGGCTGGGGGATGCCGTCAAGTTCTCTCTAGGAGTTCAATGTGCTTATGGGAAAAGACAGCTGTTTGTGAAAATTGCTGTCTTAATTTTAGCATGCATGAGTAGTTCTTAAAGGAGCAGTTCACAAAAAAATCTGTCATTATTTGTTCGACCTCAAGTTGTTCCTTCTACATATACTTTTTTTTGTGATGAACACAGAGAAATATATTTGGAACATCCGAATATAGAAATTTATACAGAGTTGGACAAACTTGAGGGTGAGTAAATGATGACAGAATTTTCACTTTTGGGTGAACTGCCCCATTAAGAGGACACGTGGGTGGTTTATTAAAATGACAAAGTTGCTATTTCAGCATTTCTTTGTTTAAATTGTTGTGGCTGCGGTGTATTAAAAATAATATTGTCTTGTTTGCATTACATTTTCCATGAATATATCCTTTTATTACATCAAGTACATTAATTTATTGCTAAAAATATATTATTTTGTCTCTGATTATTAGGCAATCCCTAAGTTGTTGTGATTTGGAAACATGCTGTGTTTGTACTTTGAAAGTGTAAACATTGCGTCTCCGTATCAAAACATTGCATCTCTGTATCAAAACAATGCGACTCTGTATCAAAACATTGTGGCTCTGTTTCAAAACATTATGACTCTGTATCAAAACATTATGACTCTGTATCAAAACATTATGACTCTGTATCAAAACATTATGACTCTGTATCAAAACATAATGACTCTGCACAGGCTGTGCTGCTGAATTTACTATTTTTTTTAAAGAATTGTTAAACTGTGTAGGAGTAGTAGTTTGCTCAAATTCATTTATCTGAAACATTAGCAGTTCTCTATCTAATTAATTCAGAATCATATGCTGATTTTCTTTTTAAAGACCGAAGAGAATTAGTCACTTTTTACATATTTCTTCTCTGTCCACCTACCTATATGCTGAAGCATTTTGCTTCATTTTTCAAGACCCAGTTTCACAAAAAAACTAAAGTACATCCAGCTTTTACAAATGCAATCGATGGACCACATATTAACTGCTACAAAAGATAGAACATTGAGGGCAGGAAATGCCCTGTCACCCGAGAGTCCAAGCTGCAAGGTCCAGTCCCAGCGTTACATGTCATGCCTGTGATGAATGACCAGCCCGAATGGAGGTCTGGTGATAAGAGAGCCAGCTAATTCTACAGCTTAAAACCCATTTCCCAATCCACCTTCTTCAACCCTAAAGTTGACTTAAAGCTTAGATACGTGGACTGTTTCAATGAAAGAGAAACGGATGAAATGGAGCGAAGGATAATGATGTAGACTCGATTTGTTTAAAAACCTTGGAACATTTTTGAGAACAAATGCCAAGACAGCAATATTCTCTTCATTTATATTTTACGATTTTCAATGTATTTTAATCTCCAAATTGGTTTTCCCCCTTGCTGTTAAAATATTAAAGAATACTAAAATATGAAATCGGTGACTTTGCAAAGGCAAAGTTATATTGTTAACCGAGACGTTTGCTAAATCTCAAAATTTGATCAAGTCACATTTAAAGCAAATTTGCCTGATAATATAAAGAAATGCCATGAGTACTGTTCGCATGAATACCACTGCCACATAAAACAAATCCTCCCTCCCGCGCAATGCACATCTTTAGCAGGGGTTTCTTGAACATTTGTCATGTTTAATTTTACATGACTAGACACTTGGTCTAAAAGATGTCTCGAAAGAAGTTTAGTGCTGATGTTTTTTCGGGATGTTTCTCCATTGTAGACAAGAAAAAGTGATGCTGCAGTATCTTCATAAGATCACAGAAGAAGATAAAATACAGTTTCATGATGAGCTTCATGAATATAATTTAGTACAGTTTGCGTAAATGATACAGTGAATATGCAACCCGTTGTCTTAAGAGAGCTCTACGTAGTGAGCTGTGAGCTGCTACCTTGAAGGCCAATTCTATGTTGAACTTGATTCTGAATCTACCAGCAGATTGAAGGGCAGTGGTGATCTTTAACGGAAACTCTTAAGGGGTGCTGAGGAGAGGAAGCGATGGGCCGGTGAAGGGCATTAAAAAGCTTAGATGTTATCCCCCTGTCGGTCTGCTCACACGGCTCATGAGAAAGCCAGTCTCTCCTCGGGGCGTGTCTCTGTGTCACTCCCACCTATCAGAGAGATTACAGGAAGATTTGTAACCTTTGCTAAATCATGAAGGTGTTTGGAATGGCTTTGCCTGAAAGGCTGTAGGCAAATATAAAGACGATTCTTGATTATTGATAAGCTGTTAAAAAAATTCACTTGAAATATATGATCATTTTTTATTTAGAATGAGTGGTTTGTTAAACCATAAGCATTACATAATAGCATTTCATAAATTAAAACTCTAACTAAGACTCTAGTCCTATTGTGCTGCACAAAAGAATTGATAGAAAATACCTTGAATTCCAGTCTATTGAATGTCTATTGAAATGGTTTGCAATATCAGGATGATTTTAATATTTTAAAAAGTTATGTATGAAAGCATGTGATGATGAAAAAATTGAAAAACTGTATGTATGTTGGTTGTATAATTTTTATGTATTTCTTTAGTCTTTTGGAGCCACAGTGGTTAAGTATGTGACGCTAAATCACATTGAAATGGACTGATGATCAGCACGAATTCAGTATGTTTTGAATAAGAAAAACTATTGTAATTATGTCCAAACACAAATTTACTATAGACTGCTTTCGTACATTTAGCAATGCTTTGTTAGCTTAAATTTACAGAAAACGGCATGGACAGTCGCCTGGTTTTGTTGTCTCTTCCGTTGATGTACCAAATCTCTCATTTTCCTTTCATTGATATTCCCGTCGGCCTCAATGACAAACTCAAGCGATCCATCACCGCTCTAAATGGCAAAATTGACAGCCCTCAAGGGCTTCGAATGCCTTTTCTGCTGACACAAGATTATCACATTTATCCTTTTTTATTTAATCCTTCCAATATGAAGCTTTTTCATATCCACCGCGGTAATGGAGGCGGGATGCTTGTTTCCAACACTGTCATTTCCAAAATGCGAATCAGGCTTCTGCAGGTTATAATCAATGTGATGAGCACGTAGGGAGACGTTCCCGTCCTTTCGTGCTTCTTATTGTGTAATTTACGCACCAGCCATCACCTCAAGATATTTAAATCATCCATCCATAACATCCCGAGATCAGGGGCCGCAGCCTTGACAAGGGAGGTGCATGTTGGGTGACAGGATGGTGTCCGTCTTTTAATTTCAGCCCGTTTCGCCGCCTCTGTGAGTGTGTAATTAGTGATATTAAATAAGAGGAGTTGCCAAGTGAATAAGTGGGGACATGGATATGACTCTGGGACGGTCCAGCAGCTTTTGTTTGTGTCATATCTTTTTTCTGGGAGTTAAGTGAGTCTGAGCCAGACTGTTCATTTAAAGACATTATCAAAATGTTATGTTTTTATATATTTTCCTGTTAGAAAAAATTCAACAATATGAGAATCCTTGGTAAAATATTATACGTTTTTGTTTAAATGGAGGGAATATACATATGGCTGTTGAATCGTAAGAAACAAGGAAATATTGAAATGTGCCAGTATGGATTTTCAGGGCCTGTGCAATGAGCAACTCATTCTGGCCGATACTGATACTCAAGAATTTGTAGTCATCACAAAATACAAAATAAGGGGCATTTTATTTTTACTTTGGAACGCAAAAAAACTAATCTTTAACTAACTCTCAACTAAAACTGTAACTAAGTTTGCTTAAATTTAAGGGTGTTCTTGATTATGAATGTGAGAATAGTTTTGTGTAGTTTTGTGATCGAATAGCATAATAATATTCCTAATATGGATGAGAAAACAATGCATAAAGATTAATAGTATCGTCAAATGTATGACATACTGCAAAACCAGTTGAAATTTGTTGATATAAACACTGATAAGAAACAATTTTCTAGGTCTAGAGATTTCGTTTTCCTCTTTGTGGTTAATGTCTTGCTTTGTTGCTTAAAGTTATGAAGTAATTAATATTACTTGATAGACCCTGTTTTTGATTCTGTTCATAACGTAACTAACAATAATTCATCCAAATTTTTAAACTGAGGAAGACTTATCACAAAGCCGACCCATAGGATCTCAATCTCTGGTGTGAAGAAGAACTGATTTTCATGACTTTATTTCAAAACGAATGGATTGAATTTGGATAAAAGAAACTGATCCCACATCAGCAGTATTTTCTAATACGTTTTACTGGCTCCTCATGTTTTATACATGTTGTTTACTCAGATTGCTCTCTGGTTTCCTTTACGATGGTAATTTACTGTTTAAAAGTGAAAACACAATAAGCAATGAAGTTAAGATCTATAAAAACTGTATAAAAACATAAACGTGTAAATAGGCATCTATTGTTTAAGTGCATCATCTAACTTTGTGAATGTTAGACTGAAATTATGGTCTACTGCAGGCAAGATGGCTGCCACCCAGACCTATCAATGTGGGAAGGTATCACCTCTCTCTCTTTTTCTCAGTCTTTCTCTCTTTTTTCCCTCTTTTTAACTAGTCCCATGGCCATATTCAATTCCAAGCACACCGGTTCTGTCCTTGGGTTTGACTGAACCAAGATATAAAGCATAAACTGATAATTAAATAACTCATCATTCATATTAAATCTTGTGTATGTGCACCCTTAGCCCTTGAATTTTCACTAACCAAGTCACAAATCAAACCTGTGCAATTTTGTGACATGTCTCTGTGATGTAATTTCCCGTATTCCGACTGAGATGCTAAAAACAAAACTTTTCCTTCTTAGAATTGCAGAGCAGTTCCTGTGGGAACCCCGGCGTTCCTCCCAAAGGCATCCTATATGGGACACGTTTCAATGTTGGCGACAAGATACGCTACAGCTGCGTAACCGGCTACGTGCTGGACGGCCATCCCCAGCTCACCTGTGTAACTAATGCAGGCAATGCGGCCGTCTGGGACTTCCCAGTACCCATTTGCAGAGGTAAGCAGCAGTCAGACAGCTCCTTATGTGATGTGCATGACCAATACACTGCAAGTGTGCGTGCCTGTTTTCTGTTCGCCTGTTTACTTGCATGTGTCTCTTCAATGTTTCCAGCTGTTCAAATGTCCTTGTTTGTGTTTGCTTGTTTTTATGTGCCTGAGCAGTGCGTGTTTGCAAATAGCGGCTATAGAGGCCTGTAAGTATTGGCTTGTTTTGATTCGAAATGGCACAAACGAGAGAGACTCGGATAACCTTTTATATAAAGGCCTCTTAGAACCCCATCATCCTTTTGTTGTTAGTAGCACTTACAGTATATTTCCAAGTTTCTTGTATTCCATTCAACTGTTCTTTCTTTTAAAAGCATAGGGGTGGATGTGCAGAACCATATAGCTACAGATATGACTTTGACACTTTCAAGCAGGTTTTGACTCTTTCGTAAACTCGATGACCACATTACGTACAGCAGAGATGACTCAAGAAGCTGTTTTTGTTTGCGAATGCATCAAGATTTATTGTCTCGTGTTCATAGCAATTATAATGTGCATTAGCCATGACCGTTGTGAAATAAGAACTGCTCCATAGACAGGCAGCACTGGTTTCTGCTCCAGCGTGTTTAATAGAAAGGGGAAAATGACAGCGTCTGGATCATGCTTGCTTTGGTTGGAGACAAATTGCAAAGCCAACTGTGCTTGAATAGAAAATAGCCGGAGGTACAAAAATGTGGCTCTTCAACCTGGCCCAGAATGTAGTGGGGTATAGGAGAGCAGAACACCGTGTTTTCTACACTTTGCCATCATCTGGCACCCTATTAAAATACTTTTTTTACTTAAAATAAGGTCTGATTATTAAATTCCACATGATATGTAAAATCTTTTTAAACACATTAAAATTACATTTCGTTATGCATGTTGAAGTTTGCCTTCATCTTAATGCATTTAGATTTTGAATATTCATGAAAATGTCAGAACATTCTTCACTTTATTCGGCAAGTTACCTTGACAAAAATCTTTGTGTTAGATGTGTCTGCCCTTTTCTACTTTTATGAGCAAAGTATATAGTAGGTTTTTTTTACATAAAAGCACCTCCAAAATGATGTTACCCATGCAATTTACAGTTACCATTAATTCTAGATTAAGGGGAAAAATCCATTTAAAATTTTAAGTCAGAGGACCTTTCGAAATACTGCTGTCGCAAATGTCAATGTTATGCTAAAATTCTATAATGTATGCATGTCGGAAAACCAGAGTGTATTTTGGCAGCCCTTTGGTACTTTGTACTTTTAATGTATTATGGATGCTTTCAGTTTTGTTCAAAATATACAACAATAATAATAATACAATTTACAACACATAAACTTTTTATTTTTATACTTTTTTAAATATTTGTATTTATTAAAATAATAATAATAATAATATAAACTGTAGGCAGCTGCTACAGATAATCTTTATTCAATTCAAGTCTTGTCAGAAAGTGCTGCATATTCAGCAGTTTGGAATAATGAAATAGACTAAAACAAATAGCTGTTTTTGTCAGCTGTTTCAAACCTAGGTTTGAAGAAATGTTCTAATATTTTCCTCAGAATTGCTTGGTTGTGCATATCTCCACACCCCGGTACCTTTGGCACAGTTGGTCAGCCTGTGGTGTCAAGGCGTGAAATAGGCATGATAACACTGCTGCACAGGTAGCCGAGCCGAGGTGACAACTCACAGCCCGGGCATTAGCACACAATACCTCCTCCGCCCAATCCCATGCTGCACCACTGCACAGTGCTGTGGGGCTTGCTTATCGTAAAAATAATCTCATTAGAGAGATAGGGAGCACCAGACAGTTGACATTTTTACATTTCCTGGACATTTTCTGTGTCGCTCTCAAGCCGAGGAGCTCCCTCAATGAAAACAAATCCCCAAACTCGGTCGACAAAATCAATGCGGCTTTTTGAGGCCGAGAAGCAAACCGTTTCGTATCTGGACATCTTCCAGTCCACCTCCCGGCATGTTTTATTAACATATTGAGCGTGCTAATTTGGGCCAGTCATTTTGGCGGCCAGTAGCTCAATAAGTGTAAGTACATAGAGTGTGTGGGCCAGTAGTCTGTAGAGGTTGAGGATAACAAACTGGTAAACTTGAGTGAAATGAGCCATGGGATCATGGCGGAGGAAACAATGTATATTTAACAAGTGCCTTAAAATGAAATAATCTAGAGAAGTGAGTAGATTTGGATTTGTTCAAGTGGCTTTAAATGAGCTTAATAAAGTTAGCTGTGATCATTGCATGCCTTAACAGTAAACAAGTTCAAAAAACACAGCGTGAAACCACTGCCATTAAAGGTCATTGATGTAGTGAGATGCAAAAAAAAAAACTCTAACGGCACTAAAATGCAGGTCAGCTAATGAAGCATATCACACTGTACCTCTGCCTGTTTCTCCACTGTCTCCATATAGAGTTTTTGTGCTTCCAAGCCTTGGTTGAGTGTAGAGTAGCCAAAATGATCCTTTGTCGGATGGAATTCCTCAGGGAGCATTAAAACTGATAATTTGACGCGGAGACTGTGAGCCCTAATGACAGGCTTTTGATGTACTAGACTTTAATTTTGACAGGGTCTTTTTCATTAAAGAGTTTAGATTCGCTGTGGGCTGAAGCAATCCTGCCATCCCTCCCTCTTCCTGTCTGGCTTTGACAACCGTGGGGACCACCTGCTTAAAGACGTAAATCCCTGATCAATCCCACACCACTGTGAGCATCCCTACTGAAATTGACGCTGACATCCGCACCCTTCTTAAATGCGATATTCTTGCCATGGGCTTTGTGTTTCATGCACCGAATTTGATTGTTTAGTGAATCCCTAACTGTGCAAGCATGTGAAAACCCGTTACAGTTGACCAAAAATGTATAAATATTGACAAACCTAGAGGGTTTTTTGGTGACCCATCATTGGCACGTCATGAATCTGATTCTCAATTTACCACAGTGCATGGTTCATAGTTATGCAGCGTCTCAAGTTTCTTGAGAGATAATAAAAGCAAATGTAGACACAGGCTGTCGCTGGGAAAAGGGGATTTGGCTCCTAGACTCCTGGTGTGATGGAACTCCGCTTAATCTGTGGCAGCTTTTTTTGTAGAGGGGCACTGCCATTGCCAGGTTTTCTAGCCCCTTGACACTCACTTTCATATGCTGTGCTATCTGGCTCATGCGAATGAGTCGTCTTTATCCTGAATAGGATTAAATTAATACACGTAATACAAATCAATGCACAGAGTATTAAACATCACCCTGTGGTTGAAATCATTACTTTCTGTATATGTGACCCTGGACGACAAAACCATAAGGGTCAAGTTTTTGAAATTGAGATTTTAACATCATCTGAAAGCTGAGGAAAAAAGCTTTCTATTGATATGTGGTTTGTTAGGATAGGAAAATATCTGGTGGAACAACAACTGTTTACAAATCTGGAATCTGAGGGTGCAAAACCGCAAAATATTGAGAAAATCGCCTTTGAAATTGTTAATCTGAGGCACTGTAGCATGCCATCCACTCACAAAAAGAAAGTTTTTAGACATTTACGGTAGATGTATGAAATGTCTTCATGGAACATGATCTTTACTTAATATCCTATTGATATTTGGCAAAAAGAAAAATAGATTTTTATCCCTACAATGTATTTTTGGCGGTTCTAAAAATGTTCCTGTGATACTTAAAACTGGTTTTGTTGTCCAGGGTCACATATTGTTATCCATTTACTCTTCTTATGGGTGTTCACTCTAGACGCAAACATTGAAGTGCCATTTTGAGGCTTGAGCGACCCTTAAATGCAATTTATCATTTTCATATCAACCACTTCGCATGGCGCAAAGAACACTAGTTCAGTACTGGTGTTTAAGAACTTCCTGTTTCAGTTTTTAACACTACACAAACATTTGGATAAAGTACAACAAACTTATAAAATGGATAACCAAATCTAAATTTTTACTGAATATATTTTAATTTTAACTATGCATGTAAGATTAAATAAAATGAATTTAAATGAAACCCGAAGTGCCTCTGTTTACATCTTGCGAAGAAGCCAATATAGTTATAAAAATATATATATATATATTTTTCTATATATAGTTTTCATGTTTGTGTATATTTATAAAATCTCAAGTTTCATAGCTTCCGCTTTTAAACTGTAGCAGGGCAAAAAAGGAAAAGTTATTTTTAATATAGATTATAGTATTACTTAAGATGAAATAGTCAGCATATATGTTCACAAGGAGTCCCTGTTGTAGTGCTCTTGAGTTTGTTGTCTCTTGTTCTGTCCATCTCTTGTATAATCAAACAACAACAAAATTGTAGTTGAATGATTATTTATTATTACTGTCTATCTCACAGTGATGAGTCTTCTCTGGCCGTCGCTCCGTTAGAAATTAAATACCCAGGTTGCCAATTTTTTGTGCAAAAGTGGCTCCCAAGGTTATTTTAGTTTAAATATAATAATGATTTGGATTCAGTAAAGTAAACAAACAAAATGATGGTGGTGGTAGGATCCCAAGTGGGTTTTTTTAGATTTCATTTGAACCAAAACATTTTTTCAAATGACTTTACTAACAGTCATTTTTGATAGAGCTTCTGTTGTGCTACTTAAGTTACAGAACGGACAGTCATGCATCAATGCTTTTGTTGTTCTGTGTCTGGTCCAAATTCTTAGGTAGAGAACAGGTGGCTCATTTAGCCACGTTAACTAAAGATAGCCGTCTGGTTAATTTAAAAAAACAGTCTGGCAAATGCATGTCTCTTAGATTTAAGGTAGCGTTTTACCATTTTAATACTAGGTGGTTAGTTTACTTATATCTTGAGGTAGTTAATTTCCCACAAGATTTAAGATGTTACTTGCACATCAGTTTGGGCTTTTGCTGACTTTCTCTGACACTTTGAAAAAGTCCTATTCTACTGTCTGAAAGAGCGAGGCTTTCTTTCATTTAAATGTGGAATGCCACACATCCTGATGTTATCTGTATTCCATTAACTTGAGTCTACACCATATAGCCATAATGATGTTGATTTATGCCGTGGCTTTTAAAGATCTCGCTGTAATCTGTAGGACAGTATGTAATTCGCTGAAATCCATTTCTGCATGTACTTGTCATTTAACTGATGGACTGCTACGATTTATCACATGTTCCTTGCACCTGAGTACAGAGGACATCATGGAGAACCATCTGAACTAATTATGCAGTGCTGCAATGCCCATATTGGATCATCTCAGATGGGAGGCCTGCCAGAACAATGAGATTAATATGTATCTCAGAGGAGATTGCCACAGTGGGCTCATTCAGAGGTTAAAAACCCACCTGATACCCAGAGAACTTCAAGTTCCATTTTTTAGTGCAGATTTGGTGGTAAGGATAGTCTCAGGTTTTTATGTGTTTATGAGGCATTTTGTTCCAGCCAAAAAACGTAATTTGCCAATTCAAATAGAATAAAGGAATCTTTGACTGTCCTATGCTTCCCAATTTGCATCCCATCCATCCTAAATCCTAAATTTGAATTATTATGTCCAAAATCATAGTATGTTGAAATTAGTGTTATCAAAGTGCATATGGTTTACTATTTTCGGTAAAAATGAAAAGCAAATATCCATAAACACCCAAACGGCTGAAATTACCCATCATACAGCGAGAGGGCGGCGTTTGGTGATGCTTAACGTTGTGCCAAACAACGTCCCCTTCCTGTTATAAAATGCACTTTAACACCGTGTCCTAACCAAACGCGACGCAAAACGCGATATTTTTCCAAGTTAATCAGAGGTTTTATCCTAACCAGCCACGACAGGGCTGTGCGACCAGCAACGGTCATTTCTATTTTAGAAACGGTTTCTATTCCTGCGACATCACAGCTGACAGCTCCGCCCACACAGTGATCTCATTCGATGTAAGTTTTGCACCTCATGAATATTAATCGCCAAACATGAATGAAGGCAGGCTATATACATTTGACTACCTACGTTTAGATTCGGAAATTATAGCATAGCATCCGGTGAGGCATAACTGAAGTCATTAGAACAAGACGCATCTCTCTGTGATCTCTTCAGCTGCAGCAAGGCTGCGTGGACGGATAAAACGGTTCTGTTTGGCTGTATCTTGTGATTTATTGTCATGTCCCGCCCCTTTTTCGCGTTCGGTATGGACAGGCAAATTGCTTATCGCAGGAATCTCATCTTTGGTTAGGATCTTTTTGGTTAGGATGCGTTGTAACCCACTTCTTTCTTGGGGCTACTTGCTTTAATTTCATAACATGCCACAAAATCTGTGCCCCCCCTGCATTCATCTTGAGCCCCCCCGTTTGAGAACCACTGGACTAGGCAATAACGGCCACATCTGTTTCGCATTAGTATGTATAGGTGCATGCATACTGATTTGCTACGCACTAAAATGTATATACAGCACATTCTTTTCGGGAATAGTATATGCGGCAAGTGTCTACATTCTTTAGGGAAGTTAACCTCCAATTGGGGTCCACATACATATACCCTGATAGCACACATACATCTAGGGGACGTCTATTTCATCTCCACATTTACATCTGCAAGACGTCTTTAAGATATCTCCTGTCAGATGTCATAAAGGCATCTAGAACTTGTCTATAAGATGTTTACAATTTAGAATCTTGGTAAAACTGACCTTTTATCAGAGTTTTACACCGCAGATGTTTTTATATTTTATAGATGAAAATGTGGTCTCTTCTAGGTCTCTTTGTGTGTGTGTCTGTGTGCGTGTGTATGTACATGGGCTTATTAAACAGGGTTTGGAAATAGGATTTTAGCAAGAAAAATGACACACTTTAGCGTTGTGCTAACTAGCCTGATCACTTAGAACTCCTAAAGATCTCAGTGACTTATTAACACGTTCTGCTGTGCCATATGCCTATGCAGACTTTCACTGCCTTTGGTGTTTCCTTCACATCAGTGTAGGCAGCCTGTGATACATTCATCATCATTTAAAGGAGTGAGTTGATAATTACTCCCTGTATCTGTTTCTGCTCCCACTGCCATGTTTAGCTGATGTGATTACTGTGTTACACTAATTAAGGTATCACTGCCCCCTCATGCCCTCACAATTTCATTTCACCACAAAAACACAACAATGAGCTGCGGAGAGACTTAAACATCAATATTAAGCAAGATACTTTGAAACCGCAGTTACACTCTGAAAGATGATGGGTTTGATTAATACATGCATGGTTTGAAGGTAGGCAAACCCAACTCAATTTTCAAGGTTAATTGAACCCTTTTTCCATATTCGACCCAACACGGCTTTTATAATGTGTGCAAGCTTAAAACGGAAAATAATCAACCATCTTTCTTCTTTGAAAGATTCAAAAGAGTAAAGCAAGTATTTAATGAGAATCATATTTTATGCTGCAAATAAATTGAAAGTTTCAAACTGAATGAACTAGAATAAAATCTGATTTATGGTGACGACCGCTGATAGCTGCTGTTATTAAATAACTAATAATGTTCTTATTAATTCATTCCTGTAACCGGAAGCAAAGCATATGTTTTATTAATAGCTCCTACTTTTTTGTGCAGCGGAAACACCGGCGAGGCATCTTTAATGCAATTTTGACATGCTGTATTTGGAGTGAGCTCAAATCTGGCATGAATTATTTGTTGTTTACCTGAATCCCCACTCCCCCAACGAATAAATAAAAAATTGCCTCTTATTTGATCTATTTTTCAGTTACACTTTAATTAATGGCAGATATTATATTCAGAAATGTTCATTTTAGACTCACAGAATAGCCCGACAGGATCTTGATGGTTGCTCTGAGGTTCATTTCCCCCCCATAAAAACGTAGCTTCGCTCACAAAACAGAAAAATTAAGATTACATTGAGGTGTATATATATATATTTTTTGCCTGTTGTACAGTCCCGTCTTGGACTCCAGCCCCGCTCAAGGGCTGGAACAATGCTGATGCAAGCTCTGATCCTCCTTAGATACTAAATGGAAGTGGATGTCTAGGAAAAAGCTCAGAAATGTCACCCCATTCTAAGGCGGAACGCCAAATAAACTTACCGTTTCCAAACTTATTGTATGATTCAGCCAAAAGACCTGGATAGAGATCATCTTCATAATAGATCTTCAAAAGTTTCATAACATCGTAACATTAGTGTACTTAAAGCAATAAGGCATAAGTTAAAATGTTATATTTGGTTTCAGTTTTGTTGAAGGTCCAGTGTGTAATTTTTTGGAGTATCTATTTACAGAAATGCAATATAATATACACACCTATGTCTTCAGAGGTGTATTAAGACCTTACATAATGAAGTGTTATGTTTTAATAACTATAGAATGAGCTAATATCTATATACACCGCTGGTCCCCTTATCTGGGATATGCTGTGTTGTTTCTATAGTAGCCCTAAACGGACAAACCACTCTTCAGAGTCTGATTCATAAATACGTTATCTCCTTCGGCAAAGAAGCAAAAACATGACAACATCTTATCAGCCACCGTAGTGCTAGGAAATGGAGGAATGGAGTGAGCCATTGGTTGCAATTCAAAACCTCACCACTAGATGCCACTAAATTGAATACACTGGACCATTAAACAGGACTAATGTAATAGTCAACATTGAAGTGTATTAATAAGTGCTGTAGTTCGCTCTGTCTATGGTTGTCTAGCCCACATGCCGGATGCTTGACCTGAACACTTCACCCCGAATGCTGCTTTAGCCATCTTGGTCTCTCCTGACCCCAACACACAGAAATAAACTTTCACACAGAAAGAGTGAAGATCTTTCCCCCAACATTTCAATCTATAAAGCGAAAGCAGTCAGCTCATGTTTTAACTATACAAAACATTTCTGCCCTTTATCGAGCAAGATTTTAACATTGTCTTCTGAACTGTGTTGAATTAAATGACTTAAAAGTCCTTAATGTAAGATTCTCTCTAATGGTGCCTTCGTGGTCGTCGCCATTGAATGATAGTTTGGTATTGGAATGTTCTGACACTTTAATGCCCACCTTGCCTAGGCTGTCTCTTCAAGAAACATTCACCTGTCAAAGTTTCACCTGCCCACTTTACTTAACATGGTGAAGCTCTTGAAAGGTTATTCACAAGTTTTGTTAATTGGTTTCCTCCTACTCTCTTGGTTTAAGAGCAGATGGGTGATTTTGTTAAGGTCATGGTCAATTGCTATTCAGAACTGTTATGGTTAGATTAGGTACAGTAGTCTGTTTCTTGTTGTTTCTCAGTATCATTTGCATATTAACTACAGCAGTTGTGTTTGACTCGTAACTGTAAGCAATGGGGCATTTTATGTACCATAACGCTGCTGTCCTTCTGAAAGCTTGCATATTTTGTGATTATTAGTCAGTCTTTATGTTTGTCACTGGGTTTTGAATATATTTAACCAATATAAAGTATTAAAAAGAGCTTGTCAACTTTGACAACACCGTATTTAATAATTTACACAGTTTTTTTTACCATTTCCTCAAAAAAAAACGCAAATATGTACATGTGAAGTTTTGGACGAACAGTCATAGTAAATGTTTTGACTATATAGGTGCATATGATACATCATGTCGTGCGTAAGTAATTTATGACTCTCATCAAAAGTGGTATCGTTATATTTACTGTTTAGTTTTACTCTGAGACACTTTTTTACTTTAAAAAGATTTTACTGCATTCAGTGCCATTTTCTTGTTTTTTTATCTCAGTAAAAAGAAAGCACATTTGTGCAATTGTTTTTTTTTTATATCTGGGAAAACTCAACCAGGGTCAGTCTTTAAAGTTTTTTTAACACTGTTTACATCAACTAAAAGTCATAATGCATTTGCGTTTTAGAAAAAAAAAACATTATTCTTTGATTTGCTTACTTTGCTCAATTGTCTTCACCTAGCTGAAAAATGTTATGTTCAAAATAAATTCTTGTGTAAAAAATCTGTGTACTTGCTAAAATGTAATCAAGGTAAGTAAAACAGGTTTATGAATTCATTTAATATTAAAACTCTGCTTTGAAAGTTTTAATAACTGCAAAATATTTCAATATACAAATATGTTTAAATATGCTGCAGGCTAGAGGTACTTACACAACATATACATTTTGTCCTTTTTTAATTTGTTGTACAAATTATTCTTTAAATAAAATATATCTTGAAATCAAATTGATAGTATGATTAGCTTGGTTCAGTGTCTGTATTATTTATGGTAATGTGACTGCATGGATGTAATGCATTAAAATAGAAGCAAAGCCTTGAATAATTGATGAAGTTCACTTTGAATCTAGGTAATAAAGAATAAATAAATAAACACATAATGATAATCAATTTCGGCTACAAAATTGTTCACTACAGTCAGCTACTCTCTTTAAGTTGAAGTATTTTCATTTTTGTATTTACTTTGTTTATTTCATAGTGTTCCCATGTGGAATTAAGTGTTGTTTGTTTGTTCCCCACATTTTTTAGGGGTATTATCATATAGCACTTACAGTAACTCGATCAATGGCTCGAGTTTAGGGTGGGTTTTTCTGTTTGCCTGATCAAGGGAGTAAAGATGGTTTCAGCAGCAATGACATAAACAATGGCCCAAACTTAGACCTCAAAGAATCTATGACTGTTGAGTAGTTTTAAAGTAATTTAATGCAATTAATATGTAATAAATATTCATATGAATATAAATTAAATTAAATACAAAAATGATGGTTATATTATAACCAAACACAGACTGGAAGTTAAGTGCGGGCCATCACGTGGGTCCGATGAAACCATCTATAGAAGTAGTTATGAAGGCATTATTTCAGCAGTTTCATTTAATATCCGTAGTTTCATGGAAATCACACACTATAAAGACCCCGAGACTGATCTAGGATTAGTTTACCAAGTCTGAATTTTCATCGGATGGAAGGATGAAACGATTCGCTCGAGTATGCATCAACAGGCTGCCTCATCAGTGACTTTGTATGGTTCAAGTAATACGATCGCAAGCGTCGACAAGCCATCCGCCTTGATCGTCCCTTTACCCCGAGGGGCAGTTAATATGCTGTGCCTAATCCTATCCGCAGAAACAACAAGCACTGCGATGAATATTTAACTGATCTGAATGGAGCTTATCTCCTGTTTGGCATGAACGACAAAGAATCGCAGATTCTGTTTATAGAACTGCATTTCAATTTTTTTAACGCACTCATGCATAATTGAAGCAACATATTGAGAGATGTCAGATATATAGATTGTCCCTATAGGCAATGTTAATGTAGTCTTCTGTATTTAAAATAAGAGGAAGTCGCAGTTGCTCTGCTTCCTGTTTTCAGCCTGGAGTCTCTTCATAATTTAGTCTGCTTTGCTATGAATTATTGACTGTTTTATAGACTCGTTCGCATATCAAAAGCTTGTTTACAAGGTGCTGAAGAAATTAAGGAGTCAGACAATATTTTAGATTTGAGTTACATCATTAAATCGAATGCCTGTCTTAATGCTAGAAAGATTCATTCGATTCAGGTTCATTATTGACTCATTTCAACGTAATTGCATTTTAGGCTTAAGAGGCAATTTGTTTCCGACATCGAATGAAGTTGAGAAATGCTCAGATCACACACGCCAAAATAAAAGACCCACATCTCATATATATTAACATTCTTCTTGTTCAGAGCTTGCTTTGTAACTAAAGCTTTCCAAGACTCTGTGAATGCGTTGAGACAGATTGTGTGACTTATTTTTTTCTATTCATGCTTGGAGACACCCCCATCCGCATTATAAAGACCTTGTCAGAGGAGAGTAGAGACGGATTAACTTACAGCTATATCTGTTCATTTGGGGCTTTAGCTATTCACCATTTGTACCTGACGATAACACGCGGAGGCTTTGATGAGACAAAAGACATCAAAGGCTCTTTCAGCGTGGCCTCAAGTTACTATTTCTGAAGAATTCTGCCTCATCCATTTCGGTGGAGAACCGTACATGGCAACCATTTCTAAATGTCTACATTCAGCATTGACTCATCAGTTTTAATTGTCATTTTGTCATTCAGGGGGATCGGATTCCCGGGAATTTAATGCACGAACCGAGCCAATTCAGCGTACCATTTGTCTTTTTTATCCTGTGTCGTTACTGGTTGGGAACAATGTTTCATAACTCTATAGCTGCAATTGATCTTCAGTTAAATTGGCCGCGCTGATGAGATGTTCGCCCATATGTTTCATTGCATATGTTCAATAGAACAAACCAGAAATTTTTACAGAATGTGAATGCAGTGGTTTAGTTAAAAATCTGATTGTGTTTTGTATAAGTGTGTTTTGAAGTTTGCTGGGACAGATGGGTTGTGAAGCATTTTACGCTGATGGCGGGCAGCCTTGTGATAAACACGTTTCTTTATTGAAATGCACCTGACTTTTAATGTCAACTTGATGTGCTTGTAGGAAAGTCACAGCGTAGCTTTAAAAAAAATGCCACCCTAATGACAATATCCTTGAAATGCATTGCGCATAAATTGCCATGTTTCCTTGTCGGAGTTTTTTACAGTTTGTTTTAACTTTAAATCATTCACCTTTTCTGCCCAAAAGTGCGACAATGTAAGTTTAGCATACTAAATGTTAATTTATTTTTTGTGGGCAGCAGAAGAAAATTAGAATTGGTCTGGTTAGTATTTATTTAGGCTGTATGATGTCTTTTAGTAAACTCTACCCATCAATTTATAATTAATTATAAATAAATAAATTGGCTTGATATAAGATTGATCATTTAAGATATTGCTGCCTGTCATTTCATTTAAATGAGTTTTGAATGTGTTGATTTGGAATGACAGATTTTAATTTCTAATTCCGGAGTGGAATTAGCGTTTAAAAGCCATTCTCAATTCACTTCTGAAATCAGTGCAACCATAAACATGCTCATAAAAAAGTGTGGCAATATGAAAGCAAGGAAAACACATGCCCCTTTGAGCCTTTTGCTTTTTGATAAAGAATTAATCGTTTTGGATTTCAAGGGCAGAGAG
This sequence comes from Triplophysa dalaica, assembly GCF_015846415.1. Lineage (NCBI taxonomy): Eukaryota > Metazoa > Chordata > Actinopteri > Cypriniformes > Nemacheilidae > Triplophysa > Triplophysa dalaica. Next base: position 7,565,265 of record NC_079566.1, on the reverse strand, counting down.
TCATGGAAATAATCATTTCAACACATCAAAAGAAAATCTGGCACTGGGAAATATAAACGCATCAACCCACTGAAAACCGAGCGCTAATGAGCCACTGATGTAAATGAGGGTTTTGAAAAAAGATCGATATAAAAAGCTCTGAGAACAATTGCAGGTGCCCATGCCAGAGGTTCTTTTTATTTCTAATCCCGTTGCTGTAGTTTGGGGGGTTGATTCTAGATGCAAGGGTCCTCCTTCAAAGCCTTATGTTGATCAAACCCATCAGCCGGTTATCCAGCTATTGACACTTCAATGTGAGAACCATCTCAACTTAAAGACCCCATACAAATCAATAGTGTGTGCTTCTAGTCCATGTGACACCATTTATATTCTAGTCTGCTCGTTTGTTGACAAATTCACGGCAAGCAGGTTTGTCTTTCAGAAAGATGGAAAGAATTAAAAAAAAGATTGAATATAAAATAAATATTGAGGACTTGTTCTGCACTACATTTTTTACTCAAACTTTCTGTATCAAACGAAAATACCTCAATACAAGAAAGCAAACTGTGTTTATCAAAACTGAGAGGGCTGTATTAGAGATAATATATTAAATGTGCGTTGGAGAAAGAGTTGGAGGGGAATGTTCTATGATCCGAGGACTGTGTTTGTTGTGACAGGTATATGAGAAGTAATAATAGCATTGGAGAGGACAGTCAATAGCTCTGTGGGGGTGCTGAGAGCAGTTTCATGAAGATATTTTGGAAAAACACAACCGCTGTTTTCGTCTTGAGTTGTTTCTAGTTTTCTAACATTTCTCCCATGCTAAGATTCTTAGAAGCATAACCTACACAAGTCAACGAATGCAAAACGTTCGCGAGAGTTTGCCAATCCTTTAAAATGAGTAGAAAATCCTGTTTTCAAATGGAGATTGTTTGTCTCGGCTGATTAGTGTTTGTTGATGTGCGTGTGCGCTTTGATTGAATAGAAAATTGCAGAATGGTATATGACAGAATGCTAGAGCTAGTGTGGCGGATTACAGTTTAGCCAAACTTGGCCCTTTTAAACAGTTGAATTGGTGCCATTTATGCCATCAGAAAACATGGCAAGACAGTCAGCGCCAAACATGTGGTTTCCCAGGAGTGATTGCCACATGCCATCATGTTGGCCCGTCAGCCAATGGGAGACAATGAGTTTGACCCCGAAGGTGACAAGAAGCAACAGCTTGCTCATTCTTCAGATGGGAGGGCTGGAGGGGGCAGACAGCTGGAGGATGTGTCTATAAGCCAAAGGAGACAAAAGAAGATAGAATGGCCTCGTTTCTGGGGGACAAATGGAGAAAGTAGAGGCAGTATTGACAAAAAGAGGTGCAAAGAGATGAAGCACAGTGGGTTTGACTTCATTTGGTTCCAGGTATGTGAAGGAGTTTGGATGAGGCCCATGTTAAGTCTGGAGTTGAAAGCATCTAGATATACAAGGTAACTTAGTTTAGAAGTAGGTAACTTTTAATTGTGCAAAAACACTAATTGACGGAGTGAGATGTTAGTTGAAAAAACAGCATTCTCAGTATTCCCAAACAAGACATTGTATGCAGATCTATTATATGTTGTAAAGTGTAGAAGTGTGTTGGAACCCCAAAGGGGGTTGTTGGACCATAGGTTCTAAACCCCACCCCCAGGTGGTTGTTGCACTAAAGGTTCTAAACACCGCCTCCAGATGGTTGTTAATAGGTGTGTTCAACCTCATGCGGGATTTTTCAGACCGATCTGCGAGATTAGCCGCCTGCAGTAGGGGGAGTTGGAAGGAGTTAAAAAAGGAGCAGTCAAGTCGGACACCTGCCCAGCTCCAGGTGGCTTTTGCACTGTAGGTTATAAACTGCGCCCTTTCAATGTAAATGAACGGGATTTAATTGTAAGATGTTAAAAAGTGGGTGTGACAACATGAATTGTGTGTTATGATTGAGTCGTCGGGCAATATAGGCGTGACCTTGAGACGAGGGCTTCACGTTATGATCTCTGGCTATAAAAATATTAACATTGGAGCAATACGTCAATGTCCATTTCTGAGACATTTGGTTTTTGTACAGTTAAAAAGAAGGATGACTTGACATCATTCAATTCCACAGTTTATTGTTGGAAGACCAAAAAATAATGACTGGAGAAATTCAGTGAAATTCAATATATTTATTTATTTCCAAAGTAGCATGACAGGAGATAGTTATGCATCGCTTGCTTTCATTCCTTCCTAGATAAGCTGTCAGTGTGGAAATAAAGAAGCTGAGACTAATAGTGCAGTTATGCACTTAATTTTGGAACGGGAGCATACAATCATTAATGTTATATACACAAAACCACCCAAAAGGTGGACTATAAAATAGATCTAAATTCTTTATCGAAATGAACTCACCATCATTTAAATTGTGTTATAGTGCTGTTTTAAAAAAAACACTATGAGCGCCCAAGAGTTTTTTCCTCAATCTATCGAAGATACATATTTTTAACTTTTGTACATGTTTTGTGCCTCACAAATGTCTAAAGCACAAACCAATGTCTCCTTTTGACAATTAAATGTGCCGTGTCGTGCCGTTTTTCAGATTTTGATCCATGTGATCCCCAGGTACTGATATATTGAAAATACGCCTAATTGGATGCGTGCTTCTGTAGGGTAGTGACAGATGTTTCTTCATTGAGCCGTGAGCTTTTACTCACCCACGTACACTTTTTTTACCTCACGTACAGTATGTAAGCGCATGAATAAACTTGTTTAAATTAGTCTGGAATAATCATGAGGCATAATTTCAGCAACAAAAACACCCTATAAAATAACCACTCACAAGCTCACATACATGCAGTTACATTTAATTTTCAAAGACGTGTTTATAGACGAAACTATGAAAAAAAAATTGTATTTATTTATCAATCGTATTATCAATTAAAAATTATAATACATGTACAAAATATTACTGTTGTATTGCTTAAAACTGAATATGAATTTGTTTTCTTGGCGGTATTAGATGTCTGAAAAAATAAAAAAAATTCTGTAATTTTGACCTCTTGCTCAAAACTCCCTTTCTTTTAAAGTTTACAGCATCATGCAATGATGCAATATTGGAGCAAAAATCCTTACACCTTTTCAATAAGATCATAAAACATGTCTCTCAGCAAGGAGCATTTTTTTTTAAGTTTGTGATGAAACGGCACTTTAAAGTGAAGTGTTATAAATCCCAATCTCAGCCGCCTGGAAAGGACTGAATTTAACACGGGATGTTGAAAATTGCTGATTGATACACATATGAAAACATTAACTATCACAATGTGCACGTTCGTGCGAGTGTGGGTTGCAAACACTGGATGTCTTAAGAAAAATCCATCGAAAGGAAATTTAAGAAGTTCTTATCCCCTTGAATGGATAGAAGAAAAAAAGGACATTTCAAAATGATATAAAACATGAAAGGTAAAGCAATACATTCGCATTTATAAATTTAGCCAGTGGTTTTTACTCACAACCTTAGTGTTTCGAGCAACAGTAACGGTGGCGTGTGCATTTAGTGCTACTTTTAGACCATCATATGATAGATCATACTGCAGGTGTATCAAGCTAAAGGGCTGTTTTGTCTCTCTACTGCGTTACACACACACATGTATAGGACAAATTTACCCCCAGCCATCAAAATGAGGACATACCGTTGACTTAATTTATGGATCGTCCGACAATGCGTGCACGGGCACACTCGCACGCACATTTCTTAGCATTCTGATATCGCCACACCCTTATCAAGAGCATTTACACCATTAATCTAACCATATTTAGATGGATGCACAAGCTATAAAGAATGCTGGCACAAACGAAGATTGGAATTCGATAAATCTAAAAGTCTCACATTTATTTTACAAGGTTGCATTTCTTCTTTCAGCGAGGAAACACGTCTCAATACAAGCAAACAGTCACGCCAGAGAATGAGAGAGAGCAAGAGAAAAGTCAAAAATCCAATAACAAGCTTTGCACTTTGTCAATACCCTCACATCAAGGGCACTCAAATAATGGGATTAGCAAGCAGCCGTACAGCATCAACAGCATGCATATATAATTTGGGCTGAATAACTGGTGCTTGGAGGCTGAAGGTGACTGTGTGGCCGACCGGTTTGCAAAGGGCTTTAGTAGACACAGAGAAGTGCAATGCAGGTCTGTCGAATGCATGTGTTTCAAGTAGTTTTACTGACTTTGGGATCAGCAGGTGAGTGACCCCTGGTGGTACTATCCTGTCAAGGCACATGCCTTTGAAATGCAGCCGAGAAAAAATGTGGATACCATTCCAAATTTTCATTTAATCAGCAATTCTGGATGCATTGTGGCCATTCCAGTCCAGTGTCTGTTGAATTTCAACAAAATCAAACCTCTGGAGTTCCATAAAGTCATCCAACACCAATGTGAAAGACTGACAGAATGACAAGATTCATGAAAACTGGGATAAAATTAAAAAAGGTTAATGTAACGGAATCCACAGAGAACAGCAGATGAAGATTCGATAAAGGTATGTTTTTTAATAACTCAAACACTGAGACAGACAGAAACAGACAGACAGGATATTGACAGTTATCACTTCAAAACATTTTCGTTCATGTTGCTTAATTGTTCCAATCTGTGCCGATCCATGGCTGCCGGTACGTAAATGGTTTCATTTTCCACCTCAGGGCTGATAACGGAAATCTTTATAATGTAAACACAAGAGAACAGTTTACAATTGTGCCGTGTCGAACCAGGCTCACGTGGAAACGTTACTGTAACCTTTTCTGGACATGCTTGGAATGGTTCGGAGCTCATTTTTGTATTGCTTGAAAATAAATATGAATAGATTTTGTTTGCAGTATTTGATGTCTCAGAGCATCTTTTCTATTATTTTGACCTGTTTTTCTAGTTTTTAATTTATTTATTTAGTTTTTAATGCAAATAAATGCAAACATAAACAATATTTAAATTTGAAATTTTGCAGACTTATTGTTAGTTCACAGAATGAAAATAGTCATTTTCCCGAAAAACACCTATAAATAGCAAATTCAGAAAAACTGAAAAAATCAATTTATTTCCGCGGCTTTATATAAATATTTGTGCATTCTGATATTTGGATTTTTTTATATAAACCGGATGTGTGATTTACATTTTGGAATACGCATTTTTCCCACTTTCTCATTGTCTCCTTAACAACACCAAAGTGTAACCCTTTTAGTGCTGCTTTGCACTTACATTTCTGTTTAATTTAAAGCAGATTGTGACGTATACTTCAGATCCTTCACTTTTGTCTTTTATTACTTTTAGAAATTTTGAACTTTCCTCCCATAATCTTAAGGTATTTTTTGTCCTTGTTAGTGGCTTATGATTAACTCAAAGTGATCTAATGGGGTCAAAAAGGACTCAAGGTCAAACTCAAGGTCTCATGTGCACTGGATCCACATGTAACTATCTATCATGTGTCTTTTGGGGAATGAAAATTCTTAGCTGCCCCCGATTTCTCGTGCCTCATTACCCTGTAAGTCAATGCACTGACCTTTCAGTGGTCACACCTCCACCTGCCCTAGATGTGAGCATCTCCAGTGATGTTCAGAATAATGGAAGGATGAATGGCTGGTGAGGAAATACCACATGAAACCGAATCAGAACCATAGAGAAGAAAGCTTAATTATGGGTTTTCTATTTTTCCCTTCCATTTTCAACCGAAATGAATATTGAATTCTTGAAACGCTCCTGAGAGATTCATCTGACTGCATCGCGGAAATGAAGAACACTATTTTGAAGATCTATTGACTAAAGACCATTGAATCCGCGATCATAATGAGCGAATGTGGCCAGTTAGCCGTTAAATGGAGCGTGATGGATTAGCGTCTGGATAGACGGCCCAACAATCAATTTAACATGCGATCCTCAATGGCAATGGTTTAGTGTCCATTTTGTGTCTTGTTGTGAAATAGACTTATAATGTAGTCCCCTCCAGATCATAGAGAAGCAGGCAGTCATTTCTGGCAGTGACATCAGATGCTCATTCCATTGCTAGACATCAAAAGCTGTCGTAAAATTTTATAGTCTGACCTTAACTGCAACGTGCATTTTAATAGGTGGTCATTTTGAAGTACTGTCACTGTCAAAAAAAGACGCATGCGGTGCGCTTTTAATAACGGTTGGACGTGATGCAGCATTTTCAAAGCTGTGTTATGTGTTTAAAGCTAGATATGTCATTTCTTCACTGCTTTGGGAGAAAATAATGAGCAGGGTAAATGCAAAGCATCCTAAAAGACTTTGTTCTTAGCACAATATCCTTGGACCAATAAACTACAGTCTTTGCAACAGGTTAACAGGATAAAATGTTAAGTAGCTAGCGTTGCACACACATCAATTATTTTATACTTATATTAAGATAATATCATTATTTTACGTCACTTAAAACTAAATATGATTAAATTAGTAGACCAGGGATCAGAAACTAGCTGTCAGGTGCGGATCGACCACTACGATGCATGTGTCATTCCTTCATTGTTCCGCGTGAGAATAATGAGCATGCGAAATGCAACGCTTCCAGAAAAGGTTTCTTTTTAATATTGGCTCCTCTCCATAGTCAAGGTGGGACCAGTGAATGGTTGCCGTTTCGTTTAATTACTTTAGTGCGGGATGGATCACATTCCTGTCAGACAGGGCTAAGCTTGTAATTAAGTGTGCTAATTAACAGCTGTTGTAGCAGGATCAGGATTTCCTGCTCTTTCGGATGGAAAACGGGTTAAAGCTTTCCAGCACTGGGCCTTTGCTGTTGCTTCCTGGATAGGAGGCGAGCGTTGTGGGAGCTGATTGAGGTTCTCTTGACCTGGTTCAATTTGTAACAGATTATATTGTGTGTGGATTATATAGCTAAAGTGACTGTACAGTACGATTCAATATCGTGGCAATTTGTAATTATTTAAGGAGGCGGCTAGGTTGTATGAATTTGCTTGATATGTTTTTAGCTTGAATGACTTTTGCCCTTGTGGTGTTTAGATGGGGGGTCGGGCTTCATTTTTACTTTACTAGTAATTTTATGATTTTATTGCAAATTTGCAATAATACTGTTTAGTCTATATGTTTTATTCACTCAAAATGTGGTTGGATATTTTCTTCTTGAGTAGAACCATAAAGAAGATTGTTTGGTAAATCCGCAGCCCTCTCTGCTTCATATAATGGGAGTCTATGGGGTCCGCCGTTCTAAGAGCTCATAAAGCACATAATTCCAAAAAGCGGCTCCTGGCGACATGACGTTTCGAGAAAAATAAATCTTATGAAGTTTAACATTATAGAACAGCAAACACTTAAAAGTCTCCTTATCCTTCATCCTGCACAAAGGCACAATAGCACTTTAACTATTTTAAAATGTAAATTCAGTCATAAGAGCAAAGCATGCTGGAAACTCAATCTGCTGTCTCAGTTAGTAAATGAAAAGGATTCATGTTTCCCCAACTCAAAAGGACTTAGTTATATCTAAAAGTTGCCTATTTTTGTCACTATTACACATTGAAATTGTGCTTGAACAAGAAACCAATAGAAATGTGTTATTCAAACTATATTTATGAAGTATAACCAACTTTTTTGAGTGTATAGCCTTTATTTCTTTTTAATGTAATATGTATTAAATATAATGCTGCTTTGCAACAATGCAAAATTGTGAACTGCGCTATAGAATTCAATTGAATTTAGAGTTTTATAGAGTTTGTTTTTTAAAAAAGAGTTTGAGTTATAAATGATTAACATCCATGTTTTTATGTGTTGATTTCAGCAGAATTGGAATCACGTATTTTCTAGTACTGTCAAATTGCGATTAATCAGCATTGATCAATTCCAAAATAAATGTTTGTGCTTATATTTATATGTATGTATACACGCACACACATGCATGCTTATTTTTCAAATATTTGCATTTATATATATACACATATTTATGTTGAAATATAATTTACATTATGCATACATATAAGTATATGTTATTCATATTTCTTAAGTTTATACATGTTTGTGTATTTATATGTATGCATATACTGTTAATTTACTGGCCATACACAAATAAATTTATAGAAACACAATCATTTATTTTTGAACCACGATCAATCGATTTGACTGCACTAGTAATTTATGCCAATTTTTAACGCATAGGCTCAATTAGAACATTTTTCCACTCACATTACCAAATTATAACAATATGACTTTTTAGGCTTTAGTGCTAATTTGTTTCGCCAATGGCAGCGCATTATTTCTGCACTATAACTTAAACTGGCGGAGCACGTCTTGACATATGAGTTGGACATAATGTTCTCCATATGTATGTATGACACCTATGTGTTTGAAAGCCTCCAGCAATCCCTTCTACTTGAGAGGAAATTTGCAAAACACTGCACGCTCTAATTGCTCCAAACGCTTAGCTCAGTCGCACATTAAGCGCAGTGAATTAATAGGAGCTGGAGAAGGAAGCTACCCACAGGGCTGAGTGACAAGCTTGTGTGGGTGCGAGAAGCAGAGACGGTGCGTGATGTCTTTTTGCGCGGCCTTGCGGCCCCCGAGCGCGCCTGAGGATTATGCTTGAATTGATCACGCGATTACGGTTTTACACGAGCGTGCGCCATTGATCAGATCGGGATGATTTCAGCACCTTCTTTGATGGCCTGATTGAAGTGTCGATGATCTGTTGTAAAGCCAGCCAGGCTTTCGAGAATGACCCAAAACCCAAAGCTGCTCTGCTGAGCTAAGTCATTTTTCTATTTAGGAATTATTCCGTGGCGATGACTCAGCTGTTTTCCTCTGACAACGCACGGCAGGAGCTGCTCCCCAGAATATATTTGGCTAATTTGGTTTCTTCATATATCCAGGGAGAAGCTTTACATCTTGACCCCGGTCGCTTGCTTACAAAACCCAGATGGCTGTTTTAAATTCAGGCTAAAGAATAGATTTACTCAGCATTAGGAAGTACTGCGAGCGCATAATCACCTTTATTGAATGAAACTTCACTTTTACATTGTTTAAGCAATGTTTGGAGAAGCAAACAACGGGCAAGCACTGCCTGTAAATACAGTAGTGTGGACCACCAAAATGTGTTTACTGTATGTATGTTCTTGGTTTCTTGGCACTTTTGAACGTGTGGACCTTGAAACAAACCTGTGGGTCTTAAAGAGCTAGAAGAACATTGAAATGCAACAATATTATATATAAAACATTTGCATTCTTGGATTAACCTGCTGGCAAATTTAAAACGTATTTAATTGTACATCTTTTACACTTGTTTATTGAATTTGTTTACTAACAGTGTCTCATAGGAAATGTAAATGAATCATAGCAGAATTTGTCAGAATGGTCAGATTTATGAAGCAGGGTTTTACAAAACCGACAAATGTCACATTCAGCACATCCTAAATGATGTGTTCTGTTAGATATAGCCGCAAATGGAAATGACATTTGGAAATGACATTTGAAACATTTATGGAATAAAATTAGAGACTTCTTTGCATCGGTACAGCTAATTTAAGAGGTAACTAAATAATTATAGCTTTTAAAATGCAATAGTATTTTTAGGATATTTTTTCACATTTGAAATTGAAAACAGTACCTGGGTCTGGGAAAATAAAGTTTGTTCAAATCAATAGTTGCCGGTGGTAAAAGGTAGGGATGTCATAATTATTAAATAAACATCTCATCGCAATTATTTGAAATAAACAATTGTGCTTATGAGTTTTATTAAAATTATTCCAGATTTGCTGCATCTACACAGCATCCTCATATCTCAGTTTTTTTCTGCTAAGACAGAGTTCTCCGTTAAGGTCCCTCTATAGGGAACGTGACTAGTTATTAAAAGAATTTTCACATTACTTAATGTATCTTTTGTTTATTGAATAATTGAATTTTAATGAATCATTATAATTGTCAAAGCCTTTTAATAGACAATTAGACAAATAGACAAATCACCATAATCGGAATTATATAAAAGACAATTATTCGTCAGCCAAATTTCGTAATCGTGACAGCCCTAGTAAAAGGTTTCTAGGCCGATTTAATGTGATTGATACACAAAAAAATTAAAGGTTCAGTGTATGAAATGTAGCAGCAGTCGGGTCTTCGAATTACAGCCAACGGTTCACTCCACCCCTCCCCTCTCCCTTTCGAAGAACTACGGTGGCTGACACAAAACAAAGATGTGGTCATATTTTCGCTTTTTGCCGATGGAGATCACTTATTTATATCAGTTTTTCCATTTAGGGCTACCGTAGAAACAACATGGTGAATTCCATACAAGGGGACCCAGGTGTATATAGATAGAAGATAATTCTAACGTAATAAAAACACAACGCTTTACTATGTAAAGTCTTTATATTAAATTGCATTTCTGCCAATATTCCCCCAAAAATTACAAACTAGACCTTAAAGATCTATTATTTTTAATCAAAATCAAACAGTGGGAGTTAAAGAAACACTTATATGTGCTTATGCACATGGTGTGACATAGTTTCTTGACATTCTTAGCATTGTTTTGACATGGATTGTTGGTGCGAGCAAACTCCACATCCCTCAAGCAGATGAGTGATGATGAATCAACCAGATCCAGAGCAGATGACTTGCCTTGGGAAGGCCTTGTTACATCAATGCCCTCGGTAGCTTTACTCCGTATTGTTGACTTTGATGTGAATGGACATTCTTCTGTGTTGTTTGTGAACATCTTGTGTATCCAGGAGCATTGGATAGAAGTTATTTAAAAGGGATAGTACACCTAGAACCATATCATTCCAAACCTGTATGACTTTCCTTCTTCTGAAGAACACAACAGAAGATATTCTGAAGAATCCCATTGACTTACATTGTATGGACACAAACCACTGAGACATTTTACAAAATATCTTCCTTCGTATTTCCACGGATAAGAAAGTCATATATAGGTTTTGATTGACATGAAGGAATATAAACAAGTAAAACGCGAACACAGCTAAACCCAACAAGGTGTCAATAAACCCACTACACATACACATATGACCCACACACACACACACACATGCACACACACTAAAACACTCTAAATACAGAAAAATGTACATGATCACGTAGACAGATTGAGATGCCTTTCAATTCCCACAGCCGTACACAGGAACTGTTTATTATTACATCCCGGTCATTTCAAAGTGTCCTCTCAGCAGTGCAGATCAAGAAGTTGAAATGGGTTTGTGCCTCCTGGGTGCTCCAAAGCATGAAAATATGTTTGTATGCCCACATTCGTAGAGGTTGTCAGGACTGACATTTCAAAAAACTCCTCAGAGGCGCCGTACGGAGGGACCCGCTCGCTCCGGCAGATGAATTTACCTGCGTCCGCACCGGACCCAACATTTTCTCATTTCTCTTCCGCGCTCCGAGATATCTTTCAGCGCGTTGACATCATTTCTTTTTTTCTCCCTCAAACATACTTACCACATTTATAGAGGCAGCTCGTTTATCATGTCACTCACCCTCAGGAAAATGTGTCAACACAAATATGAAAATTTGCGCAAACAAAATATGACACTATCACCGCAGAATGCTCTGAAAGACTGCATAGATGTCAAGGAGGATGCTGTATAACAGATTGGTTTCAGAACGAGGAGCCCTCCTAATGCAGTGCAGATGTGATTTTTGTAACTGAGTGACCAGATGCGACTGTTTGTCAGTGTCAGTGTGTATCCCAAATCTCTCTCTGTGTGGCCAGAGGTGGTCACATGGGGCTGGTTTAGTGGAGCTTGGAATCCTAAGGGACACTTTTTGAAAAATATGCTTTTAATCAACATACATATAGAATAAACTATGCTTTTAGATGATCCCTAACTTTTTTTGAAAGGGTTACCGAAAATAATTTAACATTGAACTCAATGAGCATCGAAAAACTTTATAGGTATATTTTAATATTCTGAACTGAGTTTACAGAGTACCAAAAGTTTTAGTGTGATGGCTTATGATAGGTTTTTAATGTGTTTAAAAAAATTAAAGACTGCACTCATAAGAAATACTTGTATTTTCTGTTTTATTATTGGTGTTACAGTAAATTTAAGGGATAACCGTCATAGAGAACAAATGAATTGATATTAAATAACTGAATAACTTAAACAATGCAGGGAATAGTTTATCCAAAAAGAAAGTGTTTTATTATTGACCTGCCCTCGCTTATTTCAAACATGGAGGACTTCATGTCAGTTTAAAATAACAGTAATGATGAGTTATTAATCTGCATTTTAATAGCTGTTTTTATGAAGTTCATAAAACAGAATGTACCAGTCAATGTCAAAACCCTCCTCATCCTGGGCAATAACATAAAACTCGTTGCTTATAATATTTATTCTGAATATTTTAGTGTTTATGCATAAATAACTTTTCCAGTTGTAATTAATTATGCGTCTGACATTATACGCTTTACATGCACCCTCCCACCGAACACACGTGACTATTACCCATATGAATGCACACTTCAGCTGAGCATTCTGCTGTCAGAATTTGTTTCTTCATATCTTCTGCTCTTCTCTGACTGGATTACACCAAAGCCTCCAGTGCAGCTCCATCACCATATTCCCCCCCTCTCATCTGTCACATCACATGGCTTATACACCAACTCCATCACGCCTGGATTCCACCATCAGTCTCTGACAGGTGCCTTCCCCCCTCAGAGCACAATATGTGGGTAGACAGGCCAATGCATACAGAAAGAATGAAAGAAATAGACATTGTGACGGAATGAGACGCAAAGGAACCATGGGGCTCAATGCAATATGTGTTGAAACAACGATGTACTTAAACATTTAAGTAAGGCAATGTCTCTTCTTTATTATACAGAATGTCATGCGTAACAAAAATGTACTTTAATCTTAATCAAAATTTCTGGCGGTACCCATTCACTTTTATTTTATTGACAAAGCCAATGGACGTCAATGGGTACCACCATTGTTCGGTTACCCTCATTTATCAAAATATGTTCTTTTGCAATTCTGCAGAAGAATGGTTTGAAACGACAAATAAATGTTGACAGAATTTACATTTTTGGGTGATCTATTTAATCAGAAAGTGTGTAAAACTGTATTCCCCTTTGGGGGCCACTGTATAACCTAAAGGTTCATTGCACTACATACAGTCTTGTCAGATTGCCGTTTATCGGATGGAAGTGAGAGTCAGGTCCCTGACACCCCATCTCAACCCACGGGCCCCTGAACAATCATTTGCTAACATGTTTGTGTCTGTCTGACATTGTAGTATCTACCTTAACATGAGTGAGGCATCTCAATGTAAGGGTTTGCCCGAAGCTGTGTCTTCTAAAGTCCCACACAACCGATGGTGGAATGGAAAATACAGTATATGTAGGGGAAAAGTTTCTTGAATAACCTTTTCACTGTGCAAAGTCTCTGACATTTCACAAGGCTTATTTCATACCTGCAAACTAATCGCTTTTCGGCGAAAATTGCCGTTTTGAATCAAAAATAGGTCATTTATGTGAATCGTGTAAATCGGAAGAGTTTTTTTCTGTGGGTGGGGGGGTCTTGGGTATCTCCTTTCGAGTGTCTGAAATTGGTCTAGCACCTGGATTCGTTTGGCCAACCAGAATCAAGATAACAGCTAACCGCGTCGTCTTTTTTGGTCCTTGGGCCAACTAGAATCACGCGTTCTAAACGTCATGTTTGCGTACGTGAAACGCATTGTTGAAAGGGACGACTGCAAAGTGTCTGTCAAAGAGAAGATATTTCTTATTCAGGTCAACCGTGTGATGGAAACGGTTTTGAGAAACAGTAGCTAGTTTTTTTTTTGAGACTTTTTTGCTAATCACCTCTACGAATTTCCACTTCTAGCGCTCTGCCCTTCTAAGTGAGTTAGGCACTTTGGTGCGATTGATATTCGTCCGAAGTCTCAGTCGCAGAAGCCGTAGTTTACAGATGATATTTAATAATTATTTTAGAGTCCGATCAATTCGCTCTTATCACTCGCCTAAATCATGTCCTGCACTCTATCTCTCTTAATAACTCTCTTAACATCAGTCCCGCACTTTATTTTCTCAATCCTGCATGTTTTAAAACCAAAACATGCAAACGCTTGCTTCAGATGGACACGCATCCAGTTTGTCTAAGGAACGGTGCACCTTTAAATTGTCGTCCCTGTATGTTCTTATGTTGTTATTAAGTTAAAATAACACGCTGTGCTATAGATCCCCTCATTTAGAATTGGACCAAATGCTGAGATATGCATGAAAATGCAGAATTGATTTACAAATGACTCACGCAAATTTTTCCCTGAGGGCATCTATCAAAGCCTCACAGTCCACAGCTCCACATTACAATGCAAATGTCAAGGCCGGGGTGCCTTAGCATCTATTTAAACACGCGCTTTTTCCTCTCTAGTGTTTAAGAACAAGTGATTCTGGGTTTGAAGGGTATTTTTGTGGGTGGTTCATACAATGCAAAATACCAGAAGGCTTCCCAAACTCTGATTATAGTGAAGATAATGTCAAACAGGTTCATTTATATATATTTTACAACCTGTGTATGTTTTCCTGTCTTAACAACATAGTCTTGATTCTTATGTACCTATATGAAGAGCAAAGAAGCTAGAGAAATTCTAACACTTAAGAAAAGAGAAATACACCATCACACACGCATTCTTAAATCACCACATACACATCTTTGTCTGTTTTGTCTCCTGAGTTTTCTTGCAATGGAATGGAATTTTTATGAGCCTGCCAGTGGCTCGCTAACATTAATAGATGTGTTGCTGCATGTATGTAGACAAGTTTGTCCTATAAGATAAATAATAAAACGTTAAATCTCATAACTTTTAGCTCATATTTTGCTTTAAAGATAATGGAAGTTTGTAAGATGTTCCTAATAATGTAGTTAAACAATAAGTGTAGCCTATGTTTTACTATATTAATATTGTTATTCAGGTTTCATGTCTCATAACATTTTCTCATAACAAAGTGTGGAAAGTGTTAGTACAGATGTTAAGGTACAGGATTGTAGGAAATACACTGATAATTTCAGCGAATTCAGCGCACACACAGCATAGGAAATTTATTTAGTGTGGAACATCTGTTCACTATAACGTAGGTACGATTAGTGAATCAATCCACACACATTACACAAGAGTAATTAAAGAAAAGTGTTGTCTTTCTTTCAGACTTTACACTTTTAAATACTATATAAAATGATGTCCTAGGCTATTTCCAAATTTATACCGCTCTGTTAAAAGTTGTTAAAGATGCACTTGAAGAAATCCAACGAAAGGCCAGATCACTGTAGCTTTGGGAATGTGAGTCTCTGAACTGGTGATAAAGTGATAGTTCACCCAAAAAAAAAATACACTGTCATCATTTACTCACCCTCATATCATCTTAAACCTGTTTGACTTCATTACTTCAGCAGAACCCAAAAGAAGATATTTTAAAGAATGTTGTTTTCCGGCAGAGCGGCTCCCTTTGACTTTCATTGGTACAATAGAATAGTGCCCACGCTGTTTGGTTACCAACTTTTTCTAAATATTTTCTATGTGTTCTGCGGAAGAAAGAACGTCCTACAGGTTTTAAAAAAAGTGAGCTGCTACAAAACAATAATTGGTGTGTATAATCAATACAATTTGCAAAAGATCTCTGTATACATTTAATATATATTGAGTTTCTTTTGTGTCATTAGATTTTTATTTTTGGGATCACTATGCTTACCGTAATTTTTTAGTTTTCAAATTGACCCATGTGGGTACCTAGTGTTTATTTCTTGTGCTTTTTTATGGATGCATGTGCAGTTGAGTACATCTGTCTGCGAATGCATGAAATGTGTATGTATTGTATGTTTCTAATATGTCTGCAAATGTATGCGTGTTTGTGCTTTGACATGAGTTCTGCTCTGGGCATGTTAAAGTGTCTCTCCTTAACTGTTTAATTTTAAATCTCCCTGTTGCCAAGACTGTTGCACCTGTTCTTCTGTATTTAAAAGTGATTCTCCAAACAGGAGCATCGCTTTCCACGTATTTATGTACACACTATATGTACGTTCACATGGCAGCGTGCCATGACTGTATGTACATATAAGTGGATGCTTGTTTGTATAAATTATTTATATATAATTTATCTTGTTTGCACAGAATAGTCCATGTGTCTTTATCTGTACGTAGCTCTATTGCATCTCGATTTCACGAGAAAAAAGACGAAATTAAAATCTGTGATTGGTTAATTCAACATTCGCTCTTAAATTTAATTGGAGACCTACTAGCAGACGGGACCAGGGCTCTGAGCTCTGAGTCTGTTAGGAAATGCAGCTGGGACCTTGTTTTTCTAAAAGCCTTATATTGATGGAGTCCATTTAAAATACTAGACAAGTGCGGGCCGTAGCTTCACAAGCTCCCGGAAGAGCCACAACCTCATGAAAAACATGATAAAAGGAATCGTGGGACAGCCTTGAAATGAGCCTGCTTTAAAAGCACTGTGTGCCGGATTAAGGAACGGCACCGGCGGAAAACTGTGGCCCTCTTGTATACCTCATTTATTTAATGGACTAGTCAAACTAGTCATATCCACAGCGACTAAAAAACATTTTTAGGCAATGAACCGCGCCAACGTCTTTACATGAATTGGCTTGCAACATATTTGTAGATTTATATTGAAATATGTTTATGTATATATGTTAAAATATATACAATAATTTCATGTATACACGTGAAAATAGACAAACGATTCGGCATACAATTCAAAGTGGCCCCAAAAAGGTTCAGCTGTCATTTTCTACTGTACACGTATGTGCAGAAATTCAAGGCCGATTCCTAACACAAATCTTTTCGTGTTTGGTTGACAGCTGAGGACACATGTGGTGATACACTGAGGGGTTCAAGTGGCATCATTACGAGTCCCAATTTCCCGAGTGAATATTACAATAGTGCGGACTGTACGTGGACCATACTTGCTGATCCCGGCGACACCATCTCCATCATTTTTACAGACTTCCAGACGGAGGAAAAATATGATTACTTGGAAGTGGAGGGGTCCGAACCGCCGACAATATGGTGAGTCCTATAGTATTTACTACCTGTTTTCATGACCTCCATAATCATCCATCTTGTGTCGTTTTTGTTAAGTGCAAACCGTAGAGACTTCCTGTCAGATGTTTTGTTTATTCCATGTTCATCTTAAATGTCCCATTCCTGGTCTTGTCTGTGTTATCGAGTGGCTCTCAGTTACTTATTGCATGTTTAACAGCAAACATTATATCTTATGTAGTGTTGTTGTCGTGTCTGCACAATGTGTGTCGTTTTGAACTGTGGATGTAAATGTAAGTCATACCGGAAGCGTCTAATATGTTCTAATGTTTTGATCGTCATAATATTTCACCTCTGATGTTTATTGAGTGTACTCGAATTAGTCTATTGATTCACTCCCTCCAGCTGGTGATGATAGGTAAAAAATGGGTAATTATGACCACGTTCTTGTTTTGGTTCTCCTCTTTGCGCCATGCCACATTTATTAAAGGGAAAAATCCATTGTATAGCTCTTAGAGGAAATGAACACGAGTATCGATCTCTATAAATGACCTTCTTTACTCGGTGAGGTAATAAATTGAACTCGCTCCAAGTTTTTAATTACATCTTCCTTATCAAGTATGATTTTCAGATCAATCGGATTCATTTAGCGCTGATTGGAAACGTCCCTGTGGTCCCCATACAAAGTTTGTAAGAATTTGAACGGACACAATTGGTCACGCAACGTTTTCAGGCACGCGACCGGGAAACCTCACAAGTTCTTTACGGTGATTTATTCGAGACGCTATTTGAGCAGCGAGCGAGCTGGGATTTTTAAACACAGCCAGAGAGCCTGATTTGAATATGCATGTTATGTAGATAAGCCGGTCCTTCTTCAATTCTGATTGCTGCGTAAACAAAGCGCAATGGACATCCGAGGGTGCTGATACATGGAGATGGGAAATAAAACAAGCCACTGTGCCCCATGTTTGAGCTGTTCATTCATTCATGAACAGATCAACAGATAAACCTGCCTCATCTCTTAATTATATATGGCATTGGTTTTGCTGTGCATTAATCTGTGCTTTGTATAATTAATCTGCTTTGCAAATGTAATCTGTTTTGCCTACCTGACCTTTTTGTGCTTCGGGACCCCTCACCTCATTCGAGTTATTTATGAAAAGTCTTGACATCTCTCTCATGTTGTTCTGGGTCACTGCCATTCAATGATGACATCTTATCGGATAAGTCATTGCTAGAAGACTGTAGGATCTTCTGAGAACCAGAGGTCTCTAGTGATGACATACTGATGACTGAGAGTGATTCATTTCTCCGCTGCATTCTTAGTGTTCTCTGATTGGCCGGGTTATTTACTGGAGAGTCCTGTGCGGTTTGTACTCAAAGTCGCTCTGTATTCTGGGCAGGTGGCCTACTGTTACCCAGCATACAGGGTTAAGACGAGCAACGGCAGGTGTGCTGGAAAATTGAAATAGCCTATATATATATATTAATATGATAATTTATTTTGCTATTTTGGGCCAGTTTTCTTTTGCAAAGGTTTAAAGTACATAGTGTACTGTATTTCAAGCATTTTATATACAATTTGTTCTGATTTTGTTTCATTCTGAGTTGGGTTTTGACTCATTTTATTTGCTGCAAATTAGTCATTCACAACATGGCATTATACCCCAAAATGTTAGTAGTGCCTAGGCCGAGGTGGTTAGAGAGTCGGACTTGTGACCGGAAAGGTTGCCGGTTTGATTCTCAGTGCCGGCGGGTAACGACTGAGGTTCCCTTGAGCAAGGCACCATACCCCTGTTTGCTCGCCGGGCGCTGCAGCGATAGCTGCCGATGTGTGTTCAGGACTCGCAGTGCGTGTGTTCACTGCCCACTGAATGGGTATGTGGTGAGGAAGGCGGGACGGGAGCCGTGAGGCAGGGCCGGTGGCGTGAGTGATAGTTGGAATCAGCTGTGCGCTCTGGTCCCGCCTCACGGCTCCCGTCCCGCCTTCCTCACCACAGGGTTAAATGCAGAGGTCACATTTCGGGTATGGGTCATCACCATATCTGACAAATAGGTCACTTATAAAGTTGAAATTTTAGATTTTTAAATTGAGTTTTAATAGAATTTAAATTATTAAAGGGACCTTTAAAGTATGTTTTAATTTAACTTAAAAACTTAACTTTAAATCTGGCTTTTTTTAGTTTAGAACCACTTTTCAAGTCAGAGCTCAAAGCTGCAATCCATTATTTTTGTGTTAAAAAATAATACTTTTTTTTTACTGAGCATGTCAAAAATCTGTGTTCAAGATGCCTTCTTACCTTATAATGATTTCTTACTTGAAATGTATTTTAGAGGAGAGATCGGTTTGATATCATTACCTATTAAAAGAATTGGACATTTTGGTTTTTGATTGAACAATAGTGCCGATGTAGAGGCAAAAGTCAAGGCTTTGGTGACTGTTATCTGCTACATGTTCTGGCGACTTTTTTTGATTTAAGAGATTTGAGCAGTCTCTACCAGACAAGTAATTTGCCTCTATCATATTTGATGTTTCATATTAAATCTGAAGCACAACTTTAATCACTCTGCATTTGGTTAAGGACACGATGCTTAAGCATCGTGGACATTATTATTATTACAAGCCTACAAGTGCGCCGACCTCATATGTTTACATCTCTCCTCTCAATTAATCCATCATCTTCATCTGAGATAAATTCCTCTAACCCTCAGTTGATAGCTCTGGTACATTGTCATTCCTCTGGATCCTTCGTCTGGCTTTTCTGAGGACCGCGTTGTGCTGCGGGGATTATGATGCTTCTATGACAGCCTCAACCGCAGCTCAGACGCTCAAGTACAGATACTGTAGCTCAAGCAGCTCTTGGTTCGAGATCTTGTCCGACCTGTCAGTGTCTTAGAACGCCATCAGTTCCGGACACAAACAGAGTCATTACATCCAGCCTGTTGTGAGAGGTCGTGATTGAAGCCAGAACCCAACTCAGACATCTAGTGGCGCCGCGTCTGTTGTTCTATCTGCCCAAATTCCGCTTTAGAACAGATACATCGCAGGGCTGAAAGGCAAAGGGTAAGGCTGACTGCTGTTTGGAAATAGATATCTTACACAGCCTTTCCAAATAAGGGCCTGAAAAGTCTTCTGCTCAATATAGAAGAGCAATGAGCCATTTCTCACCAGAGAGAAGCTTTGCCCAGACAGTTGGATTGGCCCCGACAACTGCACATTACTTTCCATCACAATTTATCCTCTGCTCTTATTTCAGATGATTGGATTAGGCTACTTTTGTCCTCTCCCCTCACTCATGGGAAGGCAGTCTATTAAACATATTAAGAAAGGTCAGGGCAACTTTTTCACACTTATTGTTTATTGCACTGGGAGTCCACTGTGTTATAGTTGTTGGTCAGGTCACACAACTGTACAACAACTACACAGATTTATTCTTAAATCTCTGGTTGATAACTTGATCTAATGAGGGCCTGTTTGAGGTATTATAGATCGTGTTAGTGTGAGTCTTAATGTGATACTTCCCCAAAAAGGAAAATGATGTCATCGTTCACTAACCCTTTTGTCATTTCAAATCTGTTTGACTTTTTCTGCAAAACACAATTTTGAATGTTTTGAAGAACCAAACAGTGACAGCACTCATTGACTTTCATTGGTTTTGTGTTCATACAATAGAAGTGAAGGGGCACCACCATTGTTCGGTTATCTTTCTTCTTTTGTGTTCTGCAGAAGTAAGAAAGTCATACAGGTATGAAACGACAAGAGTCATTGAAAAGAATATTAGGTGAGGTATCACTTTAATGTCTTTTGTGGATGCTTAATGTGACCATCCTTTGATGAAATATCAAAGCAGGAGACAATTTTTATTAACGCTGTGTTAAAGCTGTGGTTCTTTTCCAAGTATTTTTTGAGTAAATATTACTGAAGCCAAAGCTAAACATGTCCAACTAACTTTAACTTTACGCATTAAACAGGCTCTGCCTTGTTTTTCGTGTATGCACTGGTTAGTAGATGTTTGTAGATAGCAACTTTCGCTGGAAGAACATGTTAGCAAAATGCCAATTAGAAAATAGTTTCTGTTCTGAAGTTGTCCTAAAGTTCACAGATCTTTCAAGCGGAACTGTTTATTCCACTTTGTTTCTCCAGTTACGTCTCTAAAATATTCAGTAGTTATTATATCTAGTTAGAAGATAAACTCTGACAGCAAAGTCAACAAAAAGGTTCTTCTAATTTCTGCACGGCTGTCTACAAATTAAACACTTTTACTCTGTCGCAGAATATAGTACAGGAAACACAAAACACCATGCCAGTAGTCAAAAGTATGGCTTGTAAGACTATAAAAGACAATTTATGCTCTGAATTGTTGTATCATTATATATTGTATTATCAATATTAACATAGTAAAGAAGACAAAGACATTTAGGAAGAAAAAGCCTAGTTGTTAGATGTTTGTCTTGAGGTATTTTTTTAAATGTATAAACTAAACAGTAGATACAGTATTTAGTTACTTTATCTCTTGAATTCTGAGCTTAATCCATCATGAACATGTCATTGGGAAGCCCTTCCATTTCTAATAGACTGGCACACAAAGGAGCTATTCATATAATTTGTGCTTTTCTTCATTTTCTTGCCAAAGGCTTAAATAACAACAAGAGGGTGGGGGGTAGACCAAAGTGAATTGAACATCAATTTAGCGCAATGTTATGCATTCCACGTTCCAATCAATTTTGCTGGCACACTAACTGACGTACACTTCTGGGAAATCTACAGCACCCAGACGGAAGCAGCATTCTGAGCAGGAAATGCCGTCGGGGTCACCTTGAGCGTTATGGGCATCTCTCTGCACGTACACACATGAACTAAGATCCCCCTTTTATATCATGATTTAAATAACAAAAAATTATAATGGACGAACATAAAATTATATGCACAAGCACATGCATATTAAAGGACTGCTTAAATGGAGTCTTAAGACCCTGGGGCTCCGGCCTCTTTGGCGGTTGTGACATGTAATATGCAAATGTAACATGTAATATGTAAAATGCCAAAGTTGAAAAATCAATTCACAATTGCAAAATATATAACAAAGATACAGGTATGTAGATGAATCCAGGTTCTGGCAGAATCCTACATATGAAGTGTACCCTCAAGGAAACTCTTTAGGAGTCGTTTTTAAGTGTTGAGCATTTGTGGAGTTGTGACATTCAGCGGGTCGGAATGGCCAACACTAGGGCATTTATCAGCGTCTTTGCAGACCTCAGGCAGCTCCGAGAGCAAGCAGCCTAAAGTGAAGGTGGCAGGCAACCAGAAGCTGTCGGCTTTGCCAAGTGAAAGATAAGAAGCTCGGACAGCAGTGGCTGGCAGGGGCCGCTGTGTTCTGGAGTGTCACAAGCCCTTCAGAATGGATCTTTTTGAGAAATTCCTGCCAAGTCCCCATCATGCCTAGTCACTGTAGTCAGGTGGGATCCTTGCTAATCCGGCTAGTGATCCTATTCGTTCTGTACCTCGGACCCCCCCCCTGAAGGCTTAACGGGATGAGGTGTGTTTGCAGGTGTGTTTGTTCAGGAGCGGAGGCCATTAGCGTGGAGCTAGCAGCGCTCTGAAGCATTATACTGCATGAGTTTTTCTGGTGTGCAATACATGGACGTATGCCTTTATTTTTCACTACAAGCCCTTTGACTGTCAAATGAGCGTTTATGGTGCCGGAGGGGCCATCGCATCTTAAATGTTTAGCTTAGAACATGTATTATAAATATCTGTGCTACTCAGAAAAAGAGTCATAGACAGGTTTTGAAAGACATGAGAAGGCTTTAGGAGGCCTCCAGTGTTTTTAAATAAGCCATTAGAATTGTTTATGGGTAGTTGACAAATAAACTGTAGATGGTGTGACAGCAATTTTCTTTTAAAAAGCTAACACTGAAGAAAAACTGCTCTTAAGCTATAATATATTATTAATGTAAATATTAAAAATATATTATTAACAGTTTGTTATTTTTTTTGCTGTCACACCTAAGTTCACATGTAGGGTTTACTGGTCAACTACCTTTATTAAATAAATAAATATTACATGTGCAAGTTTTCTATATAACATTTATGTTGAACTCTGAATAATAATTTTGCAGAGGCCTTTTTGCCCAAAATGTAAATGAAGGTGTTTACCATAATAGTGGTTTAGATCTTTCATGCATTATTTTCTAATAATTGTATTGAAAATGTCACATGCCAGATTTGAACTGTGTTTTTGATGTAAAGCATGTGTTCATTATTCTCAAACATTAATTATACAGCCAAGTACAAAGTATTTGCTGATATCGAACGCAATCCACTTACCTCTTCTTCATCTGTATCCGGGCTGTTTTACCTTAGAGAAGAACTTTATTTTCGTATGTGCTGCATAGCCATAAGCAAAAACCTCTGAATTTCTAATATCAGCAGATTCATCCCTCTCTCTGTACCCGAAGGCAGCTGCGCGTGCCACAGCATTGATGTGGCGAGAATTTAATTTAGAGCTGTGCATTAGGGCGAAATGGCTGGCAGATTGTAGCAGAGGCCCTAAACCACAGAAGAATGCGACCGATCGGACATTACAGCATTGCATGTACTTTAGTGTGCACCCAATATGACACGAAGAGAATCTCTGTGTTTGATTTATGTTCTGCATCTCATTGGTGTTGCTCAAGGACAGAAAGTGTTTTTTGGCTCTTTCCACTGGGAATTTTAAATACAGGGGTTTTGAATATTGCCTCAGCCAATGACTACAAAGATGCGGGAATCCATTAGTGTGGAGATGTATGAGGATGTCTGAAGGAGTGGAGTAGAGGAATGTAAAGGAATGCATTAGAATTGAAGTCGGCTTCCATTTTAATCGCAGTCCCAGATGGTGGTTTGTAAGGTTGAGATGTGGGATAAATTCCTGGTGAACACATCGGGCAGCTGCTGTGTTCAAACTGTTACATATCAATTGACCATATGAATATAGATGAAAAAGCCAATTACATGGAGGTTTGTCAGAATGTGAAGGATCATGTGTTGTTTTAGGCTTATTATTGTCCATCTGTTTTGGGTGTGCATGTGAGGGATAGTCAGCCTATATGTACCGAAGGCATGCTTGCTTTTATGTGTAATCCTCACAAAGACAACTTAATCTTAATGAACAAACCTTTCTCTTAAAATCTAATCTAAAAATGCAAAGGATTAGATATAGGGGATGGAAAACATCAATAGGACAGGATGAAATGAATAGAACTGGAGTCACTGTTACAGAAAATCAAACACGTTTGTGATTTTCTTCCTGCACTGTGAGCCGGCCCGTGTCGTTTCAGTGATGGATTAAACGTTTCACAAAGTCCCGGTAAAAATGGAGATTAAGCATGGCTTAACTTCCCTTATTTCCCTTTTTTGTAGTGAGGGTTGTTACTCTCCCGTAGTGTTATAGTTCATGTTTTGGCTTGGTATTTTGCTTCTGTAATAATGTCCAGTGCCTTGGCTGAAAGGTTTCTATTGTGGACAATGGGCACGGTTCCTAGAGTGCGGTCTGCGGAAATGCATTTTCATTTTGTGATCGTTTTATACTGGTTATCAAATCTAATCTTAAAATCATTTGAAGATGACTGTTTGCAGCCATTCCAATGCTGTCCTCTTTCCAAGTTATTCGTAAACGCAATTTAATACACAAAAAGGCATGACAATGGCGTTCTCATGTTGTGCTTTAGTAAATACTTTGGGATGTGTATTGTTTTGTGGCTCTGGGATATCAGTGAAGCACTTTGCACTGATGCACTTATTCTTTTGCATTACAGTATATTAGTCTAAAGTCATTAGCGTGTTATTTTGTGCTGATTGCTTCCATAGCATTCAGGCTGATTAACATATTGAGTAATGTCCGTTGTGAATTAATTTATGCTTGAATTAGATTAACAGAATTTGATGCAAATGATTCTTCAGACTCTAGTGTAATTATGGTACGATAATGAGTGGAAGATAGAGCCCTCCTAAACAACAGACACGTATAAATGTTTATAAAAAATCACTTAAACTATTACAGTACATCAGTTACACTATAATAATGAAATTTGCCATAAATTAATTACTATGGTAACAGGACTCATCATCAAGAATTAATGTTTGGACAAGTCTCTCTTGAAGTTTGAGGGTAGAGACCGTTTAAATGTTTGTTTTAATAGATACCGGTAATTAAGTCAATATTATGTATTCTATTTTGATATATAGTTTATTTGTAATAATTTATTTTAGATCAATTGTATGTTTTTTTTTCACATTATTGATATAATACTTCATGTATAAATGAAGAGCTCTTTTCCAAAACGCATAAAACACCAAATTTAAAAATGAGTTTGTCATGCCATTTTGCTGGGTACTAAACCTATTCACTGCTCCATCAATGTTTCATGCCAAATCGCTTTATTTCCTTGTTTAAAATGTACTGCAAGATGCAGTTTCTTTCCAAAACGCTATAAATCCCGAACGTGTTTTTAGCCTAAATGCTATATGTCCTCTCGACCAATCAGAATTCGCCCGTTAGTGGTATTTGTATGTGTTATTTTTTTTATTATTTGTTGTATGTGGTGGAAAATATTGAAACATGAAATTGATTTTTTTTGTTTATTTTACTATTTAGTTTGTTACTATTTATTTTATTTGGCTGTTATTTATTTCATGCATTTGCATTTATTTATTAGTCCCTGATGTCATATGTTTCATGTTCTCTTGTTTGTTTGTTTTAAAAAGAAATTAACCAACTTTTGTGAAAAAAAGGATTGTTGTTTCATTGTTTAACATGTTAAGACTGAGCCAATAGACCATTTTAACAGGATAAATTGAACATTAACAACATGTCCAGGTAAAAAAATGTCATTTTCATGAAAACTATTCATTTATAGCGTTTTGGAAAAGAGCTCTTCAAATATAAAAGCGGCAATCCATAACTTTTGCCTTTGTATCTTTATACCCCTGTTTAAAACATAAAATTGCCGGTGACTTGATATACTCTATTTATGGCTGATGTCAAATTAAATAAATCTGACATTTGCTGTAAAATATAAATTGATCTGCCAGCTCAACTGATTATTATAAGCTCACCTTTTTCTGTGTAACACAAAAGAAAAATTTGAGTCAATCTGATCCTGACTACCTGAGTGATGACAGAATTGTCATTTTTGGGTGAACTTTCTCTTTGAGGTAAGAGAACAAGTGGAAGACAGTTTTGAACAATGATTTCATTTTTGAACTTTTAATTTTAACTTAAAAATGTATAGATTTAAGATTTAAGACAGCTTTAAGATGTAATATTAATATTTTATGTCAAAGTAGAGATATGTATGTATGTAGTTTGAAACAATTTAGTCAAAAGGATCGGACACTTTTTAGAAGCCTCGGCAGAGATACAATGAGATACCGTGGCATCTCACACTCCGAGTGCAGGCACCTAAACATCTAAAGTCGATAAACCTCACAAATGACGAGGTGTTGCCACCGGCACCCTCGTCTCTTAAATCTGGAGTGTGCAAAGGTGAGGTGAGAAACAAAACAGAACCCACTCTATCATCCATCCAACAGCAGGTCTTTCTGAAAGAAACGGCAGAACTCTATTGTATTGATTGTTCGGGGAAGTGTCCTAGATCTCGGTGTGAAACCATGACTCAGTAAGGTAACAATGAAGGCCCAGGCTTTTCAATTAAATGTCTCCGCTGTGAATAGTTCATTCAGAAATGTGCATCTGAGGCCCCACCAAAAGAAAGAGATAACAGAACACGCATCTAACCGGTCATCACAATCCTTATAAAGCTGATCCATTTGTATGTATTTGAATCAGGCATGCGAAGGAAGTATTTTCAAGATTTAGTTTTAGAAATACTGCAGTGGTCTCCATCCTCTAAGCAAAGGAACCACCGCTGGTGAAAGCAAGTTTAACATAACACACTTTTCTTCCTACAGTACGTTCTGAGTGACAAGTCTGGATACTGTGATCAACAGAGTGTAGAGAATTGATCTGTTCCAACAAGATCCTGTAAACCTTTTTACAATCCTCTCAGCACCCTACACAGCAAGCCCAGCCTGTACAACAGAAAAAACAAACAGCCATACCAGAGGATGGAACAGCCTAAGTGATTAAAGTTAAATGTGTTGTGATAGTGACGGGCTTTTTTTGGATTTGGAGCGGGTTCACAGCGGAAGGGATGACAGAGGCGATCCGGTGGGATTCGGCAGCTGCATAGCGACATTGAAAAGTGAAAACATAGACAGCAGGACAATACAAGCATGACGGCTGCTTGAGCGAACGATACGTCTTAGACTCGAATCGCTCAACGGTGCTTAAAATATTCATTAGACTGTTCATTTTGGGTGGAATGAGGTTGGCTGTAAATGATCTTGATGTGTCTGGACAGTATGTCAAAAGAATGGAGATGGCTTTTGTTCTCTTGGTTTTTCTAGAGCCTCGCATATTGGTAACACAAGGCTTCTTTTGCTGTAAAGATGCATGCGTTTTGCTGTGAAGGTCCAATTTTAAATTGGGATGGGGTGAAACTCACCAGTCACAGTCTGTCAATAAACGGAAAGTCCCCTTTAAGTTTGTTTTAAAGGAACAGTTCACCCAATAATTAAAATTCTGTCTTCGTTTACTATCCCTCAAGTTGTTCCAAATCTGTATTTATCTGATATATTTGGAAGAATGCTTGAAACTAAACAGTTCTTGACCACCATTGACTACCATAATTGGAAAAAATGTGTAGGAAAACCTTCTGGGGCATATTTGAGGACCATTGTCATTTTTCCTGCTAGTGTAGTCAATGGTGGCGAAGAACTGTTTGGATACAAGCATTCTTCCAAAAATCTTTCTCTCTGTTCATCAGAACAAACTCAAGGGTGAGTAAATGATGACAGAATGTTTATGTTTGGGTGAACTATCCCTTTTTTCCTGTTATTGCTTATAAACCAGAACAATGAAATTGAAAATCTGCACTTAATACAGTTTATGCTGCTGTCTTATAACATAATTGCATGGCTTTGATTGTATTTAACATTCGGTCGGTACAATATGTACTCATTCCTGTCAATGTTTACAAGAAGATCAACTCTTAGGGGAATATGCAACAGATTATATATAGTCATCATCCCTAAACAAGTGATGTGTGGAGCAGGTTGTCTATGACCAATGCCTGGGCCGTAGTGCGAAGCTTTGTTTATTATTCATAGAACTATAATACTTAATCATACATTCTGTCATGCTGCATGATTAGAGAGGCCCTCTGGCTGAGCAACCTTTGGGAAATTTGAAAAATCCCAGAGAGAGAGAGAGAGAGAGAGAGAGAGAGAGAAAGAGGGAGCTGTGTAATCCCTTACAATCCATTCCTCTTTGGGGATATAGGGCTCTTATATGACACAAACGAATGGTGCTTATGTTGGGATTTACTACTGTCACCCTCTCTAAAATACTGCATCAGATGGGTGGCTTTTCCTGTTTGATAAGTTGATGTTAGACAGACATTTTGGTCACACAAATGTATAGGACATGTGTTAAGGGATGGTTCGCCTTAAATTGAGCATTCTTCCATCAGTTACTCAACCTTATTTTCATTTCAAATCTGTATGACTTTCTTTCTTCGCCAGGACACAAATTCATGTAATTTGAAGAACTTTGGTAACGAAACAACATTGGGGTCCCATTGACTTCCACAAGTTTGAATGGAACCACAAAGGAAATTGTCAAAATATAGATTTCGAATTGTATAGAGGTAAATAAATTATGAGAAAATTCAATTTTCGATCAACTATACCTTTAACGAATTGTGTTGTGCCATCTAAAGTATTAATGCCTTATTTTTACTAGAGCAAAACCTACTTTGTTACTGAGTTACTGGGATTTTGATAAAGGGATAATTCATGGGCAAATAAAAATGCAAGTTATATTAGCACTTATCATTTGTCTCCCAAGCCATAGAATAGGAGTGAATGGGCGTCGACTTTTTAAAGCTCCAAAAAGTGCATCCATCGATCAAAGAACTGCTCGACACGGCTCTGTGGTCTTAACAAAGGTCTTCTGAAGTGAATTGATGCGTTTGTTTAAGATAAATATCCATATTGACCCCGCTAATAATGGTGATGTCTAGCTTCCATTATATCTCGACTGTATGTGAACCTGAGGCTTGTTTTTCCGGTAAATGATGCAGGTGTGTCGTAAGTTCCGGTGACGGACATGACATTTTTAGCCTCCTCTAAGCAGCAGCTTTCATCACCATCATCTGCGGAAAATCAAGCCTCAGGTTCACAAGCGGCCGACGGTCAAGGGAAGCTAGACATCAATGCTTAATAGCGCTGTCAATATGGATATTTCTCTTAAACAAACACATCAATTCGCTTCAGAAGACCTTCATTAAGACCACGGAGCCGTGTCGAGCAGTTCTTTGATTGATTGATGCACTTTTTGGAGTATCAAAAAGTTGACGCCCATTCACATGCTATTATAACTTCTACTGCATTATTCTTCAAGACGAAGGTCATATTCAGTCAGGATGCCCTGAGGGTGAGTAAAACATGGGTATATTTTGATATGCTCGTAAAATATCCCTTTAACAGCATAGTTCACCCCAAAACAAAAATTCTGTAACAATTAACTTACCCGCTTGATTTTTTAAACCAGTATGACTTTCTTTCTTCTGCTGAAAACAAAAGAAGATATTTTAAATGTTTATAACCAAAAACCGCTGTTCCCCATTTACTTCTACTGTATGGATACAAAAACAATGCAAGTCAAATAGGATAACCAACATACTTCAAAATGCCTTTTGTGTTTTACAAAAGAAAGAAAGTGTCTAACATATAGAAATAGTCGGGGTAAGCTATACAGTATAATTTTTAAACACATGTACGCTAGCATTGAAAAGCCTATTGTCACTTGGCTGAAATGTTTCCATGGTTTTAAAAGCATTAACATTTTAAGACATATGTCTGTATGTTTTAAATTAGTTTATTGGAGGAAAATATAACGGCGTCGACATTTCTTTAATTTTACAACAAATTTTTATTTTAAAAGATGTTTTTAAATACATGAAGAAAAAGCAGTAGGCATTCTTGTGATGATATAGTTCTGAATGGGAGTTTATATTAGATACACAAGTGAAAAATGAACCAAAAGTCTAATAAAACATTCCAATCAAGCTTTTCACTCTGATAACAGACATTAAACCGCCGTTCCAGTCACATTCACATGGGTATCACCTCTTCGCCCTGTGCATATACAAAGTAACAAATAAGCACAAAACAAATAGAAAAACCTCTTTGAATCATGTGCTTGCCAAACTCGAATGACATTTGTCATCGTGCGTTGCTCACTGTAAATACAAGCGTTATTGAAATGGCTTTTGGGGGTGTTGGATACCATGCCAGCGGTGAAATATGCTTCCGAGTAAAAGCATCGCGAGGTCATTACCGGCACGAGAGGTTCATTTATTCTCCAGTATGCCACACCGCCTTCCTTCCTCCCTTGCAATCTGATCCTCAAAATGGAGGCTTTGGTCGTGGGCCAAAAGTGATATTCATGTGGAAATGTGACTGGCGTGCGAGATGTCTGGATGTGGTTGTCTCATTTACATAAGCTCCGTAGACTCTTACACAGCAAATTCTTCAGAGTAACCAAATTATTGGCTGTACTGACACAGCAGCGGTGACAAAGTGTGTGGCAGTCACACGGCACACGCAATTATGAGAACTAGCCCAAGTAATCCTGTCCGTCTAGTTATCTACCTAGTTATCTACCTATCGCTCCGATGCTTTTTCCCACGTGCATGAGAGGTCCGGCCAGTCAAGCGTAGAAATAATGAATGTAGCCACCGCTCCGCCTCTTTCTGTGTACTTCATCTGTTGTTTCTGCCCGTGCCCGCCGAGTGTGGTTGTTCACAAAAAAAGCACCTTGCTGTTCATAAAGAAACCGGACCCTCCCACCAAGCTGAGATGGATAAAATATGGCTCCCATGGTGCCATGGGGTGGAGAGGCCTTGACTCAGTGTAGCAAAGAACGAGGGGAGAGAGCACCACGGAGGGGGAGGGAGGAGTGCAGGAAAGAAGGGGTGCTCTGCCACAGAAGGAGTGCCCGTGGAGAACACTGATTACTTACTTTCAAAACATCAGTTTGATGGAGAGACGCGAGCGGCTCCCCAGCGGCCTCTCATTCGTCTGAACCGCGGCTGTTCGTGATTGATGAGGCTTCCGTCGGTGTGAGACCCATGCTGTATAGAGCCTCCTTTCCTCTATCTCTCGCTCTCTTTCTCTCTCCTAATAGCTCAACCACATTCTTTTTCTCTATTTTTAGTGCCCCAAGATGTGAGCTCAGGTATATAAGAGACTGATGAAGTTCAAAACAAATCTCAAAAGTATTCTTAGAAATATCTAAGGTATGCGTTTATTTCTTTGCAACTAGGGTTTGGAAATATTTTAAATAGTTATTATATATTTGCAATGATTTTGTGATGATAAAATGATTATGGAACAGAGACAGAATTGCAGAGTGTTCATATCAATTCAATTTTATTTATATAGTGCTCTCTCAGTTTTAGTTGTAGCAAAGTAACTACATTGTTATAAAAAATGTAATGGATGAATAAAAAAAAAAAAAGACAATATATGGTTTTAAAATACATAATTTTATCACATTACACATAAAATTTTGGCATGTTTTCGTCTATGCAATTTACATTGATGAGACTTACCCGAAAAGACTATGATTGTCAGAAGCTGTCAATTCTTTCATTGAATTATATTATTTACACTGTTATTTTTACAATGTTATTTCAATGTAATGTTGCGTATTTCTTACTCATGTTTTTTTTGAGAGCTCTTCCAGGGAGCATACAAAGACACACATTGTTTTTTTAATCAATCACAAACAGTAGTTTTCAATTCAAATAGTGCTCAAAATGTCCTTATAGACTGCCAGGGAAGCATGATGTCCGGGTGGACCCAAAATAATGGGTTTATAGCCTTTTGTCAAATGAACATGGATTTGTGCTCTATAACAATCAAGCATTCAGGTATTTGCCATAGACTTGTATTCGCACGGCTTCAGTATGGCTCTGTGAGGCATAACTACAATGACTTGTATGGATGAGAGAAAACAAAACAAAAAAAAACATTAAATGCACAAGATTGTAAAAGGTGTCATGGAAAGAATGGACCGTTTTGGATGCTTCTCATGCAGTTGTGTGTGTGTTTGGGTGTGCACACTGCCACCTGTCTTAATTAGAGGCTAGACAATTAAGACAGATTTCCTGGTTAAGGAACATGCTAACGGCTGTCAGTTGGTAATAATGAATCTCTCCTAATTTTGCACAGAATCACTAAGAGCTATTGATCTGAAAAGCGACGTGACTCACATGGCAAAAGCTTAAAAGCTTGCCAAATCCATTACAGTCTCCTATATTTCCTTTCCTCGTAAAGAAGTCTCTGTTTTCTTTGTCTCTATCCCTCTATTTGAGTTTTTTTTCCTTTCTAAAAGTAGATGTGTTTTGCAGGCACATGTCAATGTCTGGAATCTGCTATGTTCAGTTGTATTGATTCTTCTGGGTCATCACATGCATCTCAGCCATGGTACGGTGGCGTGTTTGAAGTTATTAGCTTTGATGACCAGGAGTTTTGTTTGTATTCTTTGTTGCATTACATTGACTCATAGAGATTAAAGGTCTTTGTTAATGCATAGATACAGAAAGAGCTTTTAAGTTTATTGTGATACTCTTAGTAGTGTAAAGCTTTAGCTTAATTTTATCATTGTTTTTCTTCATTTTATTTATCTTATCGCAAGATTTACTTAATTAAAAGCACCTTGTGAATTAATCACCCAGAGAAATTTCCGGTCCCATTTTTTACAACTCCGCCCTTACTCTAGGACTCTGTCTACACTAGTGCGTATTCAGTTTTCGTTTCCAAAACGCTGCTCGTCCACACTAGTGTTTTCAAGCGTTTCCCAAACGCTGCCCATCCACACGGAATCGTCTGAAAACGCTTACATCCCTCTACTGCGCATGAGTAAAGCCAAAAACAAGTTAGCATGTGTCATTTCTGTCAGGCATTTATTTACTTTCTGCCTTATTATGTCGCGGCAACGTGGAGCAAAGATACCGTTTTTTTTAATAAACGGACAATAAGGTAACATTGAGATGTTGCTGCGGATAACACAAGCTGCAAAAGTGAAACTGAACTTTTGCTCCGCTGCCAAACAATAACTGCGAGTAATTAAATATTCTGTCTCGTAGAATGCAATCTATAGAATTGCATAAATTAACATTAATGCTATAACTGCGTCACATGAAAAAAGACGCGTCATAAACCCCTCCTTTTCTTTATCAACCCTACAACGAAAACGTTTTTTTCAAATGGATCCACTATCAAGTGCATCTTCGAAAAGCTCTGTTTTCTTTGACAAAAACTTTTTCTCAGTGTGGATTAAAGGCCAAAATGGAGATAAAAACGATGCGTTTTCAAACGAAAACGCACTAGTGTGGACAGGGTCTAATTTGCCCTGTTTAGTAAATCTGTCCTCTTTTTGTCTCAACATTACTAACTTGTTTCTCATCAGCATTTCTTGCTATTCCTATAGGGTGGGTGTCATAATAGCTAATGTAATGGCTAAACATGTAATCAATTAGCATTTCCGCTGTCACTGGGCGTGTCAGAGATTCGCAATCAGAGCTTCGCTGCATCAAAATCAAATAAATCTAATGTGGGAGAGAGAGAGCATTAAACTCTAATGTAGGATTACACACAACGGGCCAGATATATGGCGACTGGCAGGTAGCGATTTGAGAGTAACACACATGGAATACATAATTACAACAGAGATACGAATGAGATGAGTCCTCTGTGTGTCCTTCCCAAGCGCTGTTCATGGGCCATGTCTTAAACGTAATAGATCAGCACTGTGTTAACATATGATTGTAATTGGGTTTTATTTTTTAAAAGTGCCAAAACATTTTTAATGTCACCAAAACGGTGGAGACATTTTGTGTGATATTAAAAAGTTGATATTCAGAAGATCCAATAAGCAAAACGGTACCTGCATTTTAATAGCTGACATGCATTTTGTTGACATTTTAAGACTTTTTGTGTGATTGTAATTAATCATCTATTTAAAATGATTCTGTTATTTCAGTTTATTCATTTATCAGGGTGAATGCAAGAAATTTCAATATTTATGATAAATATTTGACATGTCAACAGACATTGTTTGTTCACCCATATTGAGCAGAAGGGAAGAATAAACTTGTTTTCTTTGAGAATTAATGAAGCAGGATAATCCCTGTAAATGTGTGTTATAAATCATTAAAAATATCATATCAACATCAAAATTGCACGTAACTGTGGGAAATTTATTGTGACTAAAAGCAACTATGTTAAGTTTTGGGATCTTCAAGGCCACAAACCTTTGACCAGAATTTGCAAAATCGTTCTCTTAGCATTTTATAAGGGCTCCTTGTATTGACTGCTTTTCATTGATTGGTCAATCCAACGTCATCCATTTAAAAAATATTTTAAATAATAAAAATTCATAGAAATATACAGCCCTTGACAAATTAAGCGATCATTCCACATTTTCATTTAATCAGCATTTCTAGATGGATTGTGGCCGTTCGGGTCCAGTTGTTGAATTTCAACAAAATCAAACTGGAGCGACAAATCATCCAACAGCAATGTGAAAGAATGACAGCTTGACACCTATAAATAGTACATTTTGAAATGGTCTCCATGTCTTTCTGTGTGTAACTGTACGTGCACGATAACTTACACGAGGAGCCAGAAATGCATTTAATAATCCAACAACTATGGAAGGAGACAGTAACACAGCAACATCCGTATACATACGACAATACGCGAAAAAGAACTCCGGTCCAGACAGGGCTTAAATACAGAGGGGAACATAATAAGGGTGAACAGAAACAGGTGCGGGACTAATTAACTAATAATGAACAATGGCAACGAACACAGAAGACAAAACCAAATCACAACATAACATAACAAAACCAAAACTGACTAAAATGTGACAATGTGGTTGTATATAAATCCAAATAACCATATTCCTGGGGATTAACCGTGTGGTGGGATAACTCATTTGCATGTTTGATAACCTCCACTTCCTGTTCTTGACCTTGTCTTCCCACTTGGTGTAACAAACATCCTGACACACTCTCTATAAAACAGACACCTCGGAGTGAGCTGATTAAATTACATTTATCCGTGTGAAAGGCTTTATTGGCTCTCGTGGTGATTTATTCAGGAGAGGAATAGGT
The DNA here is from genome assembly GCF_015846415.1 of Triplophysa dalaica. Taxonomy (NCBI): domain Eukaryota; kingdom Metazoa; phylum Chordata; class Actinopteri; order Cypriniformes; family Nemacheilidae; genus Triplophysa; species Triplophysa dalaica. Next base: position 7,529,985 of record NC_079566.1, on the reverse strand, counting down.
GGTGTGGGTGAGGAATCTAAGTTCTGGTTCAACACTGCCAGGCTCTTCGGCTCTGTAGAAATTATGTTATTGCGAAATTCACACTTATTTAATTAAACTGTCAGACGATTACAAGTGTGGAAGTATGTGCTATTCAAGACTGTTACTCCTAGACAGTACAATCACAACCGCACCATTGTAAAGTAAATTACTGCCACACTGAAATTCAATGTACAATTGAAGGACGGCTTTATATTTCTGTTCAGAAGTTATGGATACACACTAAGGGCCATCGCTGAAACACAGTGTCAGCTATATTTTGGTGGGTGATAAAATGGTTTGTTTCTCATGAATCATGATTTGATACCTGTTAGTGTTGTTATACCTGCATACTTCTAAAGTACATTAGCATAGTGCAAAATAGAGGATGATGTCTCCTTTGGTTTTCTAGCTTACAGGTTGTATTTTTTTCTTTTCAGTTTTGTGGTAAAGCTAGTTTCACCTGAAACGGTTACAAAACCTTTAAACTTTGTTGATTCTTTTTTTATTGCAAATTTAAAGGAACAGTTCACCCATTAATAAAAACTCACCCTCAAGTTGTTACCAATCTGTTAAAAGTTATTTGAGGAACACAGAGAAAGTTTGTAACCAAACTGTTCTTTGGCACTATAGGCGCCTGTAGTAGCAAGAAATGCTGTGTATGCTTTGTTATGTTGAAGACAAAAGAAGATATTTTGAAGAATGATGGAAAGCGAATACTTCTGGGGTACCATTGAGTACCATTGTATTTTACGACTATGTTAGTCAATGGTGGCCCAGATCTGTTTGTTTACAAACATACAGTATATCTTCCTTTTTGTTTAGCAGAACAACGTAATTTATACAGGTTTGGAACAACTTGAGGGTGAGTAAATGATGACATAATTTTTTTTCGGGGGGGGGCTTTTCCTTTAAATAGTGTGCAGGATTTTTCTCTTTTTTTTGAAAAGCTGCTTTTACAACACAAATGTATTGTAAAATTGACATTTAAATTATTGCAATCAAATTATTGTAATTATATTATTAAACAGCTTATTCATAAGCACAGTATAATATATTTTAAGCTCTAGGTCCTGTAAAAAGTGTGTTCTTACATGTATACTCTACATATACATGTATATATATACATAGTACAATAAATGATTGGCAGTTATTGGCATGAAACAGATAAAGCCCTTTAATTAAGGGGAGGGCCTTTGCCATACTTCATTTCCTAAATGAGATTATGCTCATGAAACTTAAAAAAAAATAAATGGTTTTGACCCATACACCATCATTCATTTATGTTCCCTGTTTTATAGGAACCGGTGTTTAATTTATGGGACCCCGTATTACATGCTTTAAACTCTCCAACGCTCTGCATGTAAAGTTATGGAGGAGGAAGTGTTTATGTGTGTGCATGTTGTTTTGTGGCCGTGCTGACAAGACCTTGACTAACAGATTCATGCACTTTTTGTTGTAAGCTTGAATGCATTTTTCAAAGATACAATACTCAGATGTCAGTAAAGTCAGTTGCCCATTTTGGAGGCTGGAGCTTTCCGAAATCCCATAGAGAAAGTGTTTTGCTGGTGTTAAACCAAGCGAAAGATGTCTTTGACTGAAGATAAATATGGTATGATGCAAGATGTGATGTTTTCAATGAGACGTTTATGCACATTCTATTTGTAGGCCACGGAAACTTTTTGAAAGTGAGAAAAAGAGAGAGAGAGAGAGAGAGAGAGGGAGGATGTTAGGCATAAATATTTAGTGTATTTTTTTTCTCTGTCAAAATATTCCCAACAGAGAATAGGAAAGATAACTTAATCAAATTCATGTATCTATATGTAGCTTAAAGTGATAGTTCACCCAAGAATGAAAATTTGTTCATCATTTACTCACTCTCTAGTCATTTTATACCTGAATGACTTTGTTTCTTCTGTAGAACACAAGAGGAAATATTTTGAAACAGTGCTGGCACTCATTTACTTGCATTGGTTTTGTGTCCATTCAATAGAGCTAAATGGGTACCAGCACTGTTTGGTGACCAACTTCAAAATATTTCTTCTGTGTTCAGCAGAAGAAAAAGGTCATACAGGTTTGAAATGACAAGAAGGTAAATAATGACAGAATTTACATTTTTGGGTGAACTTTACCTTTAATTAGGCTACAAAGGAACCAATGGAACACTTGGAAACAAGTTAAAAGTCCTTGAGGACCAAAAGTTGTGTTCAACTTTTCAAATTGGTTGGATCTAGAAATGTGGGTGGGGATTTCATGGGCACTTTTATAATTATTATTAAAGTCCTATCTGGAGCGCAATACGTTACACACTGTGCCTTTAAGTTCAATGAAAACAATTCAGAGTCATGAATGTGCGTTAAAGCCAAAGAGAGCTACAGAAAGATAACAGTAATGATATGGCGCCACTCCAGTCTCTGAAGGCCATTAAAGTGTGATTCATGTGGTCATGTCCTTTAATGACGTCTCCAGTTACTCATCAATAAAGTGAGACAGATGCAGGATGAAGATGGAGCATTTTGATGGGTGGGGAGGTGTTAGGGTTAGAATGACCTCTGTTGCACCGCCACGCTTATTCCCACATACACACTCCTTTTCTTCGCTTTTTAAAACCTCTCCGTGCACGTGTTCAAGTCCTGGGATCGTGTATCTTACCTGGCCTGCACTCCATGACTAATGCCTGGACTAAATGTTGAGGTTTCTACACTCAGTTAAATATCTCCAGTGCCATACCTCAAAATGTCAACGTATTAGATTGGTGACCTTGGTAGTATATTATGAGCTCTCAAAAAGTTTTATACATCGGGAGATAAAATATCTACTTTCATGGCTTAGATCATTTTTGGGACACCGCTATTGATCATTGCGCCTGACAGCATGCATCTACCAAACAGATCATGTAAAAGTGTTTTTATATTCCGTAGGCTTAAACTGCAGAGATCATCTGGAGAGATCACTGCTTGTTTTTGCAGATGGTAGGCATTCCTAAAGATTTTTTTCTGTATGTTTTTTTCAGGCTGTCTGGTATGAACGTCCCATCTCCTATTGTCAGCAACAAGAATTGGCTGAGGTTACACTTTGTAACCGACAGCAATCATCGATACAAAGGATTCAGTGCACATTATCAAGGTAAGACGCATGGGTCGCCATTTTAAATGCATGACGTTTGCAAAGTATGTTATATGAGAGTTGGGTTAAAAATGAACATTTATCTAAATGTTTGATAAGTGAAAGCAAGATTTGGATATTTCAACACTGTTGATTTTCATTGAAATAAATAGCGGGGTGTCCTGAAATTAGTTCATAATCAGAAAGATGTGGGTTTTTTGCTAATGCTTGAATGCCTCTTTCTGGTTAAATTGTTTTGTTTTGTGCTGTTTTTCCAAACTAACTCATATTTCAGCTAAAAATTCCTTTTTGCCTTTTTGGAAGTTGTAAAATGTAATAAAATGGTGGGTGTTGAACGATGGGGAAAAAAGAGCAAAAGCGAGCTGCTTTTTTTTTTAAGTCGTATGCTTTGACAGGTCATCCATAGCCATAATTTTCCTCATGCGCTTGGCTGCGTACTGTGTTTGTGCACACATTTACCACACACATTTACCATAAACCCAATTCCCGTATCTACACAAGGCTTCACGTGAGCTGTTTTATAGGTCTGGAGTGAAATATGAAATTGTTTGCCAACCCTTACATGTGTATGCTGTTATCATAATAAAGTTTGCTTTTTAAAAGATGAGTGTTGCTATTAAACTGCTCTCTATACTGTAGCAGTTAACAATATCTTAAAATCGAGTCTTTTACTGGGTAAGGTTATATTGTGGCCTTTTATCTTTACATAAAACTCTTCAATTCATGCGATGGACAAGACATGCCTGTGGCTTAGTGATGTCCAGGTCAGAGGAAAGTGCTTTGAGGCTTTTTGTAAGCTCAGTCTACATTTTTTGTGTACTTTACATTCTTTAAATAGTCACACAGTCATCACAGATGAATAGGCCTGTTTTTATACTGCCATGGAAAAAATTAAGAGACCATTTTTTAGTTTTAGTTTAGGTTTGTGTTTAGGTACAATTATTATTTTTGTTTCATTCTGTAAACTTCTAACAATATTTCTCCCAAATTTCAACTATAAATGTTGTTTCTATTTGCATTTATTTGCAGATTCAACAATACATCTAGACATGCTGGTTTAATGAAAATTTGAAAGTCCCTTATTTTTTCTGTGGCTGTATATATATACACTCACCTAAAGGATTATTAGGAACCCCTGTTCAATTTCTCATTAATGCAATAATGGTGGTGGTTTAATGGTGTGGGGGATGTTTTCTTGGCACACTTTAGGCCCCTTAGTGCCAATGGGGCATCGTTTAAATGCCACGGCCTACCTGAGCATTGTTTCTGACCATGTCCATTCCTTTATGACCACCATGTACCCATCATCTGATGGCTACTTCTAGCAGGATAATGCACCATGTCACAAAGCTCGAATCATTTCAAATTGGTTTCTTGAAAATGACAATGAGTTCAGTGTACTAAAATGGCCCCCACAGTCACCAGATCTCAACCCAATAGAGCATCTTTGGGATGTGGTGGAACGGGAGATTCATGCATCCTACAAATCTTTGTTAAATGCACCTTGTTAAATCAATGCCACGTAGAATTAAGTCAGTTCTGAAGGCGAAAGGGGGTCAAACACAGTATTGGTATTGTGTTCCTAATAATCCTTTAGGTGAGAGTGTATATATATATATATATGTGTGTGTGTGTGTGTGTGTGTGAGAGAGAGCAGTATGGGATTTGTTTGATTGTTTGATTCAGATTAGATCAAAGATTATATAAAAATGCTTCGTAATTATTATCAACCTGCGGCATTGAATTGGACTTGTATGATTTCTAAATGTAAAATAACAGGTAGGATTCATCACCAGTACATGTGGCCTGGTTCAAAAAGCAACATCTGCACTTCGCTTCAGGACACAGCCCAGCAAAAATCCAATTTAGCCCACTGATTCATCTGAAAGAGATGCCATCAAAACGGAAGCCCATTCCATTCCAGGCCGCTCTGCTTCTATTCACATTAGCCAGCTGTTGCTGATTCAAGATGCCAGTTGATGGAAACGCTTATGTGCTGAAAATGAAGCTGTTACTGGCAGGTCTGTTCAGCTGCGATAGAAACAGACTCCCCAGGCTTTCCTCCGTGGGGCTCTGAGACCAGCCCATGTGGGCCGTCGAAAGGCCAAGAGTATTGGAATGATTATTGGTTGTGAACCGGTAAACAAAAGTGGTTAGATGACATGTTGAATTTTATTATTAATCCAACCTTAAAGTACTTTGCTCCATTTTCATTATTGAAGACATTTAAAGGTTTAATCAAATTCTCTATATGGCACTACAAAGAATAACCAGCCAAAAAAACGGAACATTTATTTTTAACAAAATGTGTAAATTGAAAAGTAAATCGATTGAAAAAAAAAAAAAATTAACAATATGTTTTTTTTATGTCACAAGCAATAAGAAAGGGTAATAAAACATTAAATATTCTAAAAATAATATATATAAATAATATATAAATAAAATATATTAAAATAATAAATATGTTTTGTCAAAATATGTATAGTAATATAACTGTATTACAAATGACTGAATCAACCTGAATGCAGTGCATTCTGCAACTGTATGTTGTATGTTAGGTTATTCAAGTAATTGAAATGTAAAAAAACGTGGATGCCACATTTAGGTTCATCTCATTTCGAACCATATTGTTAGCTATTAAAAAAATTGGAGTGGTCAAACCTGACATCTAATAACAGCGGCTTTAAATTGGACGTCAAAAAGTGAATATGCTAGTCATTTTCTGATGCATTTTATAACCTTATTCTTTCTCAGCCCTACAAAAAAGAACAAGAAATGCTTTTTATGTCATTAAAGTTGAGACATAAATCAAACCCAAAGGCAGGTAAAAATCTGAATAGATGGCGTACACATTGTTGCTGTGTCAAATGCACACAGCTAACCTCTCCTTCATTTGGAGGTGAACATGTTAATGAAGCATAATCCAAGATAAGTCATGTAAACTAGAGCAAAGAGTTTGGCAGAGGACCACAAGAGGTGGCTTTCATAATTGCAAATGCGCAAATGACATCCTAATATCAAACTCAGTCGTGAGGCCCCCGATGACACAGCAAGCACTTCACAACATTTTTATGCGTCAGAGGAGGTCAGTTAGAAATAGAACGTGATATCTGTACATGGCCAGAGGTCTTCTGTCATGTCACCGTATTCCCTGCAGTGTGTGCCACATCTAATAAATTCCCCCTTTGATGGTCACTCTCCCCACCATTCATTTACACTGGGAGAAGGATTGTTGAAGCGTGTTCATACCGGATTCAGAATTTGCCAGGGGGAGTAATTATATGGCCAGACTCCACTATGTCTCTGTCAAATGCTCTTCCTCGAGTATTTCAATGAATCTGAATGCTATTAGTGGTACCGAAAGTCCAGCACATAAACTTGAATAAAGACAGTGCTGGCCATACCGCCTGCTGTGCTTAAGTTGGGTAGTTTTAATGTCCTTTAAATGTCAAACTAATGGAAAATTACCCTTTGTTCCTGCAAGGGTATACAATGCTCAAAAGAGCATAGTATTGGATAAGTGGATTGCATCTTGAGAGTCACAAATGTGGAGGATGAAGTTTGCATTCAACATAACAACAGTAAAAAGACTTTGTTGGTATTTCAGAAATATTACTTAAACATAATATAATTCACATACAATCATCAATAATTGATAGAGCATTTCTCCATCCTAAATAATAGATTTCACATTTAAGTTCTAAATGTCTTTGGCATTTGTATAATTTGACAGGAAGTTAAAGAAATGTTATGCATTTTCATCCTGAATTGTATATTCCTAGAATTATCTATATTTCCTGCATTATATTTTGATTATCCTTTTCTATATTTACACAAAAACACACTTGTACTCAACACGAGGAGGGTATTAATGACAGCAAAGCTGCTTTAATGTGTCATTTAATTTATGCAGAACTAAAGCCTAAAAGCTCATCTTTCCTCAAACTTACTGTTCTTTTTTACCATTCCTTTAGGAAATGCAAATCTAGTTTGAAATGTGCTTTCTGTATAGACCAAAATCAGATCAAGAAGTTTATTCGAAAGGGGAATAAATAATTCTCGCTTTTGAATTAATTTATGGCGAGCAGGTCCTAAGTATAATGTGGGATGTTGAACTGCAAGATACAGTTTAGTTCTGAAATCGATCATTTTAAATTCATTTGTCTTGGTCATAGGAAGATTGCAGTCATGTCTAATTAACAGATTTTACAAGGCAAAAAGAAGCATGGAGAGGTTCTAGAAATATGTTTTAGCAAAAACAGCCCAGAATCGGATTATCGGGATCGTTTTAAAGACTGAAAATGAAACCCTGTCTTGGCTCTATAGTGATTAATACTGTATGATATATAATATACTTAAGGAATGGTTCACACAGAAATGAAAAATCTCTCATTTTAATTCTCATGTTGTTACAAATTCATATAAATTTCATCTGTGAAGTTCACACGTGAATTTATGAAGAAAATCTTAAATCTTTTTAATAAAGTGTAAGTACCTGGGCTGTCATTAAAGTTATTCGTATGAACTGTGCTTTATATTCACATTGCATAAACGCACTTCATTAAAAACCAAATAAATTATATATATATATGAACAATATTACAACAACAACTAACTAAACATAATTTCACGAGTCGTATCAGACAGAACTAGCATCTTGTGAAAATAAATGCTGGCATTTAAATAGTGTATGAATACTATTCTTTTATTATTATTCTTATAAATATATATTATTTATATATATTCTTATAAATATAAATAATATATTTATAAGAATATATATAAATTACTATTCTTTTATTATTATTCTTATAAATATATATTATTTATATATATTCTTATATATTATATTCTTATAAATATATATTATTATTTATTCTTTATAAATAATACATTATTCAACAGGATTAATGTGAACAGTTAACTTTGTGCAACGATGACTCATCAAGCTGCACACTACAAGACACATAAGCTGTGTTTTTCCACATTGCATGTTACAAACACTTTCCTCTCTTTAACTTTAGAAATGTTAAATCAAAAACTTTGAGGTAAAATATTTCTGAATCCTGCGCTTTTTTGGGTCCAATGAGACAATTCTCAGGCCTAAACTTGTGTTCCCATGCCAACCACATCAGATATTAGACTCCCCTCACAGAGAGATCCACTATTCGTTGATAATGGACAGCTCCTATGTCCTTAGAAGTATATACGTCTAATATGGGGTAAACAGTCTCAGGCGGAAATATATATGTACCTCTAATGGCTCTCAAGATCGCCATTACTTTTAGACAAGTGTAATGCGCTCAGTCTCACCCTGAGCATATTTATCTTAGAGTTATGTCAGAATTCACTCAGAAAGGCTTTCAGATGAAATAGTCTGTGGCTAGAAAGTAGCAATGTGCTTAAAGCTTATTACATCTCATCTGTTCGGCATTTACGTTTTTCTCCTGAAATAAAATACCTCCCCAGAACATGGCTTTTTGGAGGATTAACAAACTACAATATGCAGTTTAAGTAGAAATATCAAGTATTTTCACAGGAAAATCTGTGTGGCCTCCAGGTGTTGAGATGTTATGTAATAGTTTCCTCACATGCTTGACAGTAAGAAGGTGAAGGTCAGTTTTGTGTCAGGAAAATATGATAGCATCACTATTTCCCTTCAGATAACAAATGATGTGCTGTATTCATGCTTGACTTTGGTCCAGCTAATAATCTGACATCCAGGGCGGAAAACAATTACTGTAATCTATCCTTGACTCGATGGACATAGGGATAGGTTGCTAAGGGACTTCTTGGTGAGATAAGGCAATGCAAGGACTTGTCTGAGATCACATCAAAGATGCCCAGAAAAAACAATAGACATGAAAATGAAAGGCAAAGCAAAATGAAAAAGAACTCAATGGTGTAGTTAATGATTATGTTCCTATAAAAAATATATACATGCACCTGTTTTCCAGGAATTAAGCTTCTGTGTGCAGAGTTTGTTGCCACATTTGTACAAAATAAAGTGTTTATAAAAAAACCTTTAAACCCCAAAACGTATACAGTAGAGGCAAGTTGATGAGCTCATCATAATGGGGATTCGAAGATCTTATTTGTACCCATGATTCTTTGCGGCTCAGTTAAGCAGTTATTTCCAAGATAGCATTAAAGGGGTCATATGGCGCGAATACGTGTTATTCTGTGTTTTGTTGTGTTATAAGTTGCTCATGCATGTATTAAACACATAAAATTGCAAAAATTAAAGTATCACAACAATATATGCATTCTTACTAAAAACGAATGCTCACCCAGACCTGCCTAAGACACCTCGTGTAACCACACCTCCACAAATCTATGTCAATCCGTGGTATGTTTTGACTTAGACCGCCCAAAGTTATACTCAAGTAAGATGGGCGTACCTGTCAGTAGAATTGCTTTGGAACCTGATGTTCCAAATATGGTAAGAGGCGTTACATTTCCGTCACAAGCTTGCAGTATTCGACCAATCACTACGCACTGGTTAACTGGCCTGTCATAGCACACATGGTTTTAGAGCGATGAGCTTTGTAAAAAATCTGCACGTTTCAGAGAGGCGGGGCAAAGAGAAGATACAAACATGATCGGCATGTGGAAAATGCAGCATTTTTTACCTTAAATCGTGTATACACATTACATTACATCTAAAACAAACGATAATATTCGTTTTTGGCGTGTCATATGACCCCTTTAAGATGGTGAAATTGCATATTTGTTGACAGGTGTTCTTCTTTTACATGAATTCGCATTTTAAAAGTAGTCTTATGCAGCGTATGCATAACAATACGTTGGCTTGCGTGTGAAGGCTCGAAAAAATGTAAAAAGACAAATTATCAATGTAACATGTCAATCACCGTAAAGAATATGAGGAAAGTTTTGAGGTTTGACAGGTAATGTAATGTAATCAAAGTAAACCTGGTCTTCACTGCCTTAATAGAATATTTTAGTATAAGCAATGCAAAATAGTCTATTTTAAGTCTCGTACATGAACCTATTAAAGTAACACTCACAATATTAATATGGAGTACACTTGTGCGAGTTCACCAACATCGATTGTTGCCGTATATCATCCAAGCCTTTGAGTGAATTACAAGCTGTGTAAATTGTTATTAATTTGTTCGTGGTTTTAATGAGTTGTCTTGCGCTTTTATGGCATGATGTCGGCATTATTGATAGTCTAGGACAGTCCGTGACTGCCGCGATATGCAGTCTCAAAACAGGACGAGGTAGCAAACCTGAAATAACTGATGGAAATACACGCTGAAACATCATTTGGGATAATACCTTGTGAAAAATGGCCTGCGTTTTAAAAACAGAATCTGTCACCATCGTTCTGGTATGAAGCCATTTGTGCCGTGGAACAGCGTGACTGCCAACGTTTTTGATTAATTACGTCTATTATGATTTTATGTGAATGCCTCTACTCAAGATTAGAATGATATAACATCTCGATGCACTCTTACGGCTGGTGTGTCATTCTTGCTTGCGAAAAGATAACAATTCTTTATTGCGTTGTACTAGAAAAAAAAGGTGTTTTAGTTGCTATTTCAAAACGTAATATTTCGCTTAAATTTGATGATGTGTATTCAGGTTAGTCACATGAAGAGCGTGTCATTTGTATCCCTCACATCACACGATTTATTCAGAATAAAATAAAAACAGGTGCCACAGCAAATTTTCTGTCCACAGAATAATCAGCAAAGCTTTTGGATCTGGGCGTTGCCATGTCAATAGCTTATTTAAATTTATGCTTAATAGGTTTATTTGAAGTCTTCTAGTGCTACAACTAAATAGGTTTTTCATTGGTTTTTATTTATTTACGGCGATAGGCTGATCCAGTGGGTGGTTAATGGATGAATAGTAATGAAGGAGAGCCTCCATTAGGAGCTATAGGATGTTTCTGTTCATAACCTTACATAAGAGGTACTAGGCGAATTAATCACCATTCTGAAATGGGATTCTTCAGATGTATGCGTGCATCAAAGTTCAGCAGAAAAAGAACCGCTGTTATATTAACTTGAATTTAAAGAAAGGTTCTGGCTGAATCATCAACATTTGCTGTATAATGTCAAATAACATAGGCAAATATATTTATTTTGTCTCTCAGTTTTATCAAATAAAAACATGGAAAGGAACGTATAAAAATCTAGCAAAATTACAAAGACTAGAATACTAACAATTTCACATTATATTAAGTGCAATGAGACCAGTGTTATAGAATCCCTTGCTGACCGTGTCTTATATTTTAACTTTCATGAAAGGGTACCCGAAAGAGACTGTTCGCATTGAGCAAACTCACAGAAATTATGTCTAATACTCGCAACTGGCTAAAAACGTAATTCCCTTTTAAAAAAAAACTGGTTTAAACAACTTTTCAGCTTGAATAATAAACAGATTTGTATTGAATAATTCATGTGCTGTATAGCCAGGATACAAGCTGCACATTTTTGCTTTAAACCCTCTGGAGCGCTAGCTTGGTCATTGTACCTTCAATATACCTGTTGGTTACTTAGTTTTAATTGTAGGATTTGTCAGAATTACAATATTTTTAGTGGTAATCATCAAAATGGCGTAAAATCTGAGCTTAACTTTTTTTGAACCTGGATCATTCGTTTAAGCTTGATGCCTTGAAATGATGATGCATATTGGATAGGCAATTTTTATTTCAGGGGATGGTACAGTATTACATCAAGATCTCATATTGACTTTGAATAGAACATTTGTTTATATACTAAGTATGATGAAATTTGGATATTAATTGTTTTTGTTCTGCTACATTTGAGGGTTTTTAATGTAAACTTGACATATCCTTTTATATAAAGTCCACATATATTCCATAATATAGCATACAGAATATAAGGGACTCTTGCATTGTTTTAATGATATCGACTGGTATTATGCTTTACCAAGTGCTTGCAATTTAAGTTACAAATGTTGGAACTCTGTTTCGTTTAACATATGTAAGGGTGGGCAAACATCTTATTTCATTTCATTCTTTTTTAAAGCTGTCTACATTTTGAAACTTAGATTGACTTGATCATTTGACTTGTTTCAGGAACCAGAGCCAATGTTGAATGTGCTCTTATATGGCTCTCTTCAGGTTTTCTGAAATGACACTTTTTTTTCACAGATTTACGGTTTTGAACCCCTATGTCTCCTGGTTCCCCCATTTATCATTTCCCGTCCATTTTATTGAAACAAACAAACATTAACAGCTCTGTGTAGAGACAAACAACTTCTTTAGACGCCTCTAATACACAGATTCAGCATTTCAAAATGATATAAAGGATATAGTTTACTGCGTTTTCCAAGTTTACAAATATGACTTAATTGAAAACACAAATGTCATGTAGTCATACATACAATTTATAAAAGCTCCAATGTTCCCCCCTTTAACTTAACTTTTACATTATTACATAAAGTTTGATGCAAATGCCAGATTTTATTTGGGTGTCAGTCTTTGCAAAACTGACGCGATGACCACAGGTATTGTTTCCATTGCTTTGCATACATTATGCATTTATCAGTTATTTGGTTTAATGACATGCACCATTTACACGGGTTACAAAGGAAAGGGGGCATTAATGCAAAGAAAGCATTTTCCACAATGTTTTCAAATATTCCGAATGTGCTACTATTATTATTACATTTCTTACAAGTCTTCTGTTCTGATGCGATGGGATACATGCTTGTCTAATTTATTAGCACAAACATCTTTCCTATTTATCAGCCTGCATGCCTTCCAGCCACACAAACCTCATTCTCCTGTAAGAAACTTTGTGGCCAAAAATCCCCCTCAAAGGCTTTAGATAAAGCATGCTCCACATCAGAGGTTGTCAACGGAACAGAAGTCCTGTCCCTCCAATCCTTTATTGATTTTCCTTTTTCATTCGATGGCCTTTATTCAACACATGGTCATATTTTTCCATTGGCAGAGCACTTTAAGAATTGTAGACACAACTATAATTTGCTGCTCTTATTCCTCATGCGCTTGATGATGGTTTCTTTTTCAATGCTGACAAATTTATTTAAAAATCTGTTTCACCTGATTTCATGTTTTTGTTCCGTTTTTCCTCTTTAACTAGTGAAAAGGTCTGTAGATTTCAAATCTAGAGGAGTAAAATTATTCCCTGGCAAAGACAACACCAACAAGTTTTCTATCTGTGAGTCTACCCTTTGTTACTATTTTATGGTAAATCTGTGTTGCTCGTTCAGAGTCAATTGCAGCAAACGGTGACCATGAGATCATTGCAATATCATCTGGTGCTGAAAAGTGTTCATCTACAAAATCATGAACTGAGTCGAGCTTCCGCAAATATCACGCAAGCGCAAGTTTCCAGGCAGTTTAATTTAACCCCCCACCGAGACTTATTTCCTCGAAAGCTTGAATGGCAGTTTACCGTAAAATTGCGATTTGTACACCATAATGAGAGAGTCACCTCGTGGCTCTTGGGATCTGCGTTCTGTTTCTGGGTCATAAATTTCAAGCATTTTTCAAACAACAAACTATTTTGTTCTGCCTCTCTTTAAAATCCGTCCGTAGCCAGAGCTTCTGAGGTTCAGTATTCTTAATTATGGTTTTATTTAAGTATAGGAAAAGATTAATCTAGAAATTAATAGACATCCACCATTTACGAGCATAATGCATTTAAGAATATCTTTAATTTGATTAAATAAGAGGGGCATGAAACTATAATGTATTTGCATGTTCCTGCCTTCATGCATATGTCTCGGTAACGTTTTTTAAATTGACGTTTTCTTTCAATGGCTTTCTAGTGCAAAGTTAAATCGATACATATTCAATTGTTAAAACAGTTGTGCTAGCATAGTCAGTTTTATAGATTAAAATCAATGTTCGGCTCTGGATGTGTTCATGTATCTTCATATAATTATATAAAAAGCTATAAAAAATTATAATGTAGATGTATGCTACTCATTCGCTTAAAAAAAAAAAAATAAATGGAGAAAAATTTGGGGCTGTTTATCAAAAAAGAGGATGCAAATCAGCAGAAACAATTACATCAGCTTGAGATAAACTCAACAGCATGTTCCCATTGACCAAATGTTTGAAAACCCTGCAATGATCTTCAACAATGTCATGTTTGTTTTAATTGACTCTCTTATTTTTGGACTTGCTTTGTGCTCTTCTTAATTTCCTTTCGGGGTATTTGCGTCGGTGTGCCATGTTTTCAGATTCATTTTTCATTGCTTTATTTGGGGACTGTTATCTGCTGATATTGCTTGCATGTCCAATCTCCCTACCATTTTCAAAGCAGCAGTATACACCTGTCCATAACACAACACAGTGAGGATGGTTGTGTGAGACGAATTTACCCGTTGTGAACATTATCAAGGTAGATTGCAGCTGTCAAAAACAGAAAACATCCCCTGCACATTATTTTTCTCCTATTATGCATACTGTGAATAGAGCATTGTGCGCGGCTCCATAAACGCAGGCGTTCTCAATTCTTTGTGTGAAACTAGCTTTTTACTTTCATAGGTTCCCAGGGTATTTGAACCAGTGTGACACATTACACATGGAGGTGAAAACACATGGCGGCTTAAATGTACAGACTGCACACGGTTTAGCACTTGTGGAACGGATGGGTCAGGGTTTATATTTTCCTCAAACTCACAGGACAGGCAATGAAACCGCAAAAGAAGCTTATACAGCCGTCTGCTTCTGGTTCAGTTTGCCTTTGAATATTTTGCTACGGACCTGGTTAGAATTTGGAGACCCACACACGTTCTCTATACTTAAAACTTATTGTTAGAAGTGAGCCAGACGTGCAGCTTTGGAGTGAGGGGTCTTTTGTTAGACCTTAAATGGAGCTGGATATAATGGTTTTAAGGACTCCTGGCACAGTGTCGTTCATAGATACCTATTAAAACTGAACTGTGTGCTACAAATGTGCTGCTTGCATGTCAAGTACCTATAACAGCTAATAGCAGATATTTTTACATTAGGTTACATATGCTTGTAAAATACCTCAAGTTGTTTTTTGTTAATGTTAATCAACTTGTTGTTAAGTTGCTGTGTATCAAAGTACAAACAGCTGATATATAACGTCTTTGGCTATAACAAAACAAAAAAAGGAAATATGTTGTCAAACTCGATTAATACATTGAGGAAATGCATGTGGCTGCATGTTCAGTCAATTGTTACCTTGCTTGCTCTGTGTGTGTATTTACCGAACACCTCATATTCCGATTGCATGATGGCGTAGATGAGTTGCAAGGAAGAGCATGAAGCTATTGTGTGCAAAACTAACCAAAGCTTGCTGTGTTTTATTTGTTAACTATTAATGCATAAATACAGGCTGTTTCTGCTCTTGGAAATGCATAATGTTTTATTTGAAAACAATGCAATAAAGCATATTTGTATGATCCTTATTTATAAGATTACATAGACTTAGACTTGATCTTGTCGAAGGTGAATTATGTTGGTAATGTCATTTTTCTGTTTACCAATCAGCTCCCATCGAAAAGCAAGGAGAAGTTAGTTAGGCACTAGTGTGTATTGAATCTGTGACTGTTCTTGCAGATGAATGTGTGAGATACAGTGTCAAGAGAGTGTTTCATCAAAAGCATGTGTGGGAATGTATTTGTCTGTGTGAATTAGATGGAAACACAAATCGAGAGAGAGGCGCAGAGGGTAAGTTGGAGGCAATGTGGATAACAGGTCTCACAGATAGTCCTGGCTCTCTGACTTCTGGTTGAGCTCTGAAAGCCCCGTGGGTTTCATACTCAACTAACGGTGAATGTGAGAAATAAGGCAACTTTTATAGAGCGGGATCTTTCTTGAAAATGCACTAAAATAAGCTAAAACTTCTGGCCTAAATCTCTCGGGCTGATGGATGGTGAAAACTCCAGCATGATGCTGTGGCTCAGAGCCCATTAGAACAGAACCACAAGTTAAACTCCCGTGACCTCGACACATTTTTTCACATGGCCAGTCGGGTCCTTTTAGTTTTTCTTGCGTCAACAACATTCTGACATTTCAAAGGACTCTGTTTTAATGTATGAAGTGTTGGGGAATGCAGGCCTGGCTCCAGATATGAGATGAAAGGTGGGCTAAGTGATTTTCCAGGTGGGCCGAAGGGGGTTACTATATATATATTTTGCCTCTAACTAATTACTATATACAAACTATTTTCAAAAGAGCTTTTTAAATAATTCTTATGTCTAGTATTAAGATTGAATGACGTTTTTATTATAACATTCTTATGAATATATTTTCTTTTTTTACCCCACAACAGATCGATTTAGTAACTTTAGATCTGATGAAACATAAAAAATTTGCTATTCATATCACTATAATATTCACAGCATCTGTCACACAGTTAAACACTATTCTCTGTAAAGCCTATTTGGGAAAACAATGTTTGTAAAGCTAAATTTAATTTATATTTATATAACGAACAGATATAATGGCTATAATGGTCAAATGCTTATAGGTGAAGAAATTAAGTAAATTTGTATCATTATGTAGATTAAAACCAATTAATTGAATTTAATTGAAGCAGATAACATACAAAATGTGTGATTCTTTTGTCTCTTATTAAGCTTTATCAACGCAATATCATATAAGAAGATATAAATCAAACAAAATGTTTTAAATTTAGCATCGCTATTAAATTTTGGCCCTTCTTAAAATTCATTAGTTTTAGGTATAACTGCAATAAAGACATTTCAACAAATTTCATCACTAGAGGTGAAGGAATTACATCAGACTAAAACTGATCACAAATTCAATCAGGAAAGTAAATGGACCAATGGAAATCATGACTAATTGACATTGAAAATAAAAGAAAATTGAGAAAATCACAAACCGTTTTTATGAGACAAGGAAAGAGCGTTGTCTTGCAACACAGATTTCTTAATTTGACTTGAGAGTCTGCCATTTCGGGCATTTAAATTACCTTTTAAGTGGCTTTTTAACAGAACTGGTTCATTTCCAAAATCGGCAGAATTTGATCAAGCTTTCTCCAAGAAGATAAACAGTAAGATATCAGTCAGTCCCCAAGACGATATCTGCTCTTCAGTCATTGAATGCTTCATTACGCAGTAAGATTTGGTACAAAAATTGTTTATATGCTTTTGTAGACAACATTGCTGAAAAGGTTACCTAAAATAAAAAATTCTTGCTTTGGATTTACAGCGTTACAATAATCACTGTGTGAAGAAAGAACTCGATTCGAAACATACATACTCTTTACCAGTTTAAATATGTAGAAAATGAAAGTTAAAGTAATATTAGGACTCAAAGCGCTACAATGTTTTTGTTCGTTTTTCCAAGCACAAGAAATGTAATCTAAAGCCTACACATTTCTGTGAAGATTGTCCTTCCAAGTTTCTAGTACTCCCACTCTGAAAGATATTATTTGAGGTTTATCCACGTTTGCATGTATCAGTCTACATCGTTCATCATCACTTTTTGTTGCTGGTTGTTGATCTGTTTGTTTATGGCCATTTTAAGAAAAGCATCTTTATTTAAATGGGTGGTAGGACTGACATGCATGAAAGAATGGACAAAAAGACAACATCAGCAGTGTCTCACATGACTGACATTCATCAGAAACACTTTCCTTTCGTCTCAGCTCACACCATGGTAATTTCTTTGTGTAGTTGTTGTTATTTGCTGTTGTCACCATTGATAGGAGTCCACATTCATCACATCCTGGAGTTTTCTATTCCGTTAAACTCGGGCAAGTCGACTTGCGACTTTTCAGATATTTTCAGCATCCTATTTGTAGAGCAAGGAAGTTAGATATGAAACGGTCATTTTCAAAGTTAGCTTAGCAACATGCTAACATGACACCAATGGAATCAGTATGGAGGAAAATTTGCTTTATAAATTTCTTTGTTCTGTTGAACACAAAAGAAGATATTTTGAACAATTCTGGGGCACCTGACTACCATTATATTTGTCTTAGTCAAAGGTAGCCAAGAACTGTTTGGTCATAAGCACGTTCTTTCAAATATCTGTCACTGTGTTCATCAGAACTCGAGTGAAAGTAATTGATGGGAGGATTTTTATTTTGGGCTGAACTGTCCCTTTAAATGTCTGCTGGATGCACACCACACAGCAGATGTTTTCAACTCTTTACTCCAGAGTTAGAGTTACTGAAAGCTACTGTTCCTTATTAAATTGTCTCAAGAATCAAACGTTTTGGGCGACACAGTTTAGCGAATCCAAGCAGACCTACTTTAAAAAGTAGTAATTATAAGTACACCGAGGGAGATTTAAGTTTCATTGTTTGCATTTTCATTTGAGAGACGTTGCAGATTCATTAAAAGGTAGGACTGCATATGAAAGTTTGTCTTCAATGCAGTGAAGCTCATTTGAATTCGAATGTTGATGATGGTTTGCATTTCTTCATTATCCTGAGACCCACTATGATGAGTCTTTGTTTCGATCAGCAGATTTTAACAGCGTGCTTAAGTGCAATATTAATTACGCACTCATTTCATCACCCTTTACACTTAAAGGTGTCTGTGTAATGGGTTGAATTTTAAGTCACATTCACTCAGTCAGAAAATGAGATGTGACACAGCTCTTATAGCCCCAAATGGAACGCTATCAAAATGACTCATCTTCAAACCGGTCACATGGACCATGTCTTCCACTCCAACCTTCACTTTCATACCTTTTTAAAAACTAGATTGCACATAATTTCCAAAGACCCCAAGAACTTTAAGTAGCTTTCCAGGAGAAACTCCATTAGACAGATTCTCGAACAGTTTAGTAACTTGCTTTAATAGCTTTAAAAACACTTTTCTCGTCCGAGATATTACACTTAACATGCTTATCATTTGTTAATATGCATTGCAATATAAAATTGTACTGAATCTTTGATGTTTGTATTTTCTAAGAGCATTTAATACGCGTGAACTGCTGATCTGCATTGCACACCTTGGAGATGCTATTTTTAAGTATTACCGAATAAAGAGTTTTTTTGAAGCGTTGCCAAAAAAGACATTTTCTTGAGTCAGCGGTTTTTTCCAGCGTATTGGCTATTGTGTCATCTTTAATCTTCTTTTAAGAGCACAGATAATAAAGTGCACCATTCATTTCACGGATATAACTGTTAATACCGTCTGGGATTTCGGCAGTATACAAGATATTCCACTCTCACTGAGCGATAACAACGGCGACACATTTGTGATGAGGTGTTAGCGGTCATCAATTAGACGGTTTGGAGCTGTGTGCTTTTATGTGTGTGTGTGTGTTTGTGTGTGCATGTGTAAGTTCCAACTCGTATTGCTAATGTTATGTCCTGTACACAGTCAGCAGATTTGTTAAGCCGTTTGCATGAGGCTTGCATGACAAAAATGTCTTTAGATGTTTGTCAATATGTGTATCTAACGGCAAACTGTGCTCTGAATTCACAGTAAATGAAGGAGGCATCAAACAAGCATCCAACTCCTGTCCAGACCCTGGAGAGCCTGAGAATGGCAAGCGAATCGGCAACGACTTTAGGTAACTACCCTTAGGTACTGCGTGCCTCCAACGGGCTCCCAGAAAGACGAATATTGAAGCGGCTCAAACGAGTGACCTTTATCATCTCGAACTGAGAAGAATCTTTAGATACGGTGCTTCAAGATTGACGCCTGTCATTAATATTACAACACCTGAATATCTTACAGTCCTCTTTTTAGCATTCCCAGAGAATATAAAACAGGTTCTCCACCAAATCCCTCTTCAACACAACCTCTAATGTCATGCTAATACAAGCTCCACAGGGAAGCTGACAGTATGCGTATGGAACGCGGCTTTGCGGGCAATTAGGGCCAGTGGATTCAATATGTGACACTGATGTTATTCAGGGCTTGTGTGGAACGTGGCTTTAGCGTTCCATTAGCTACTGGAGCGTTTGGTATTAGCAAGCCGCGATGAAATGGGCACCAGCCGGGTATCCCGCGGTAGTTTGCTGTATCCTCAGATGAAAGCATGTGAATGTCACGTTGGTTTTTCTTGAGTGCTGTCAAATGCCCAATTGAAGAACGGAGAAAGCATTCGACTAGATTTTAAAGTGTATCAAGAAGCACCACAGTATCGATTGTTTTAGCGAGAAAGATAAGGCGCTCTTTTATATCCTTTTATCCATCTATTTATCTACCTTTCCAAAATGTTGCATTGCTTTCCTCTTGAACCCTTTGGTGTATGAGTGATGTGTGGGTCCAGAAGAACTTCCTGGTTCAGTTTTTAACACTAAACAAACTAGAATACGACCAAAAGATCATTTATAACGAATCAAAAAGTTAAACCAACGTTGCACTTACGTTACCTATATAAGATTTAACTACGTAAGATTTCAATATGTATGCTTGTAGACCAGTGTTCATATCTTGCGAAGTGGTCAGGGCTGTTGGATAATGAAATCTGATTTGTTTGTCCTGTTTGCATGTGTGTACATGTGTCCTGATCTCTTTTTCCACAGTATTGGCGCCACTTCCGAATTCACCTGTGATGAAGATCATGTTCTTCAGGGCTCCAAGAGCATCACCTGTCAGAGAGTTGCTGAGGTGTTTGCAGCATGGAGTGACCACAGACCTGCATGCAGAGGTGAGTCCATTATAGTCTTGCTAACTGAAGCAGATATTTTGCAATGCATGCACAAGTCAGACTGATGTTGGGTTTGTTGAGTTATTTACTGTATGTTCGGCAGCATCAACCACTTACACTGCTAAAACACTTCCTTCTGAGGTGGTAAGCTAATATGTTCTCATGGTTTAAGAACGACTCTGCTGGGAGACCAGCTGGTCCAACACAAACTTGGCCAGAATGGGAGGCCAGCCAAAATCACACAAAACCCACATCATCTTTTTATAGGTCTTATTTCAACATTATGAATGTGGGTCAGCCTTTGAAATGTTTGATCTGAATACTTAGCAGGATGAATTGCTAGAAGGGGTAAGTTAGGGTTATATTAATTAATTTCAAGAGACTCCGAAGTCTTCTTGTGACATGCTTACTAATCAACCTTTTTTCTGGTAGATCTGATAGTATTGCCATGGCAACCACTAAAATTCAGGACAGAATTTAACATGCCAGCAGTGACTGTCTGTCTCTTCACACAGCTCTAATGGCTTTAAGTGTCAGTTGGTCGCCTTGGGCAAACAAAGAGAAATTGAACTCCATCATTCAGGAGGACACTTTAATTATGCAGAGTTAGCTCAAAATAAAACGGAGTAACATGGACAACTTGTTATGCTAGCGGCTTTTAGGGATCATTTACCTGTTTGGTGTGGCTTTAATGGCTCATTTTATTCACCTTTATTCATTCCGAATAGATTTTTTTGAAAATCAGTCTTCACAAGTTTCCATTTAGGCTGAAGAGTAGATTTTGCCCTTAAAGGGACAGTCCAGCAACAAAAAAAAATGGGTCATTATTTACTCCCCCTCGAGTTTCATATCTGTATACATTTCTTTGTTCTGATGAACAGGGAGATAAATGTTTGAAAGAATGCTTGTAACCAAAGAGTTCTTGGCCACCATTGACACCAACACCACAGTAGCAAAAAAAATTCAATGGGAGACAAAAGTGCACCAGAAATGTTTCCTTCCCTACATTCTTCAAAATATCTTCTTTTGTGTTTAACAGATTTATAAAGCATTTTCCCCACTATGTAAGTCAATGGTGGCCAAGAATTGTTTGGTTACAAGCATTCTTCCAAACACCTTTCATTTTGTGTTCATCAGAACAAAGAATTTGATACAGATTTGGAACAACTCGAGGGTGAGGAAATGAAGACAGAATTTTCATTTTTGGGTGAACTCTCCCTTTAATGATAATTTTTATTTGAGAGGGTATTGTTATCGTTTGTTGCTTTATTTATTAATTGCAGTATTCTAATTGAATCTGTTTGGTTTCCATGAACACATACATTAATGACATGTCACAGCATTAGAAATGTGTTGCTCTTCGCATTTGTAATGACCCTAAGTGGCCACTAGTGGAAATCATTGTTTCAATTCATCCGTTGAACTTGATTTAATTTGGTGCTGTATTATAGCCAACAAATTTGTGATGTATTAATTCCAGTTTATCCAGGTGTTACATGTGTGGAGACAGTGCTGCACCATAATTAAATAGAATCATTTTCATCCTTATCAAACACAAACACGCCGTCATTCTATATAAGTGAGTTTTACACGAGTGAGAGTTAATATAGAATTAACTTTTTACGTGGCGAAATCAACATGCTATTACCACCCACATAAAGCAGATGGGTAAACCGATTTTTACATAAAAAACTGTCTAGTTTTCTAGAAATCATGGGAGCTGTAATTTATCAAATAATAGAGAAGACTGTTATACCTGGGCATATATCTAAATGATCGGTGTAGTGGTACACACTCGCAGCATTTTGAAGAACCGATTCAGGTGTTTGAATCGCAGTGGTGGAGCGATGTTGTACACCCAGTTAAGTACGCCAGATAGCAGTATACTGTTATATCCGCCATAATGTAACATTCATATCCAGTTTGCAAACCGACTGGTTGCACCCTGCGCATTGTGCTCAGCATTTATTTGTGGGGCGTGTTTGCACTGTTGCCCAATTTGCATAATTTCTGTGATTCAGTTGCTAAACAATGCAAACCATGCGTGTAAAAACAAAGAATTTTATAAACACAAAATCCTATCAGCGAGCACAATGTTTTTTTAAATAGAAATCCTGTAAGTCACATTTGTGCTCATACATGACAAAGCAGGCACACAAAGGTTCCAGGTGGGCCTTCAAAAACAGCCAAATTTTGCATGGTGGAGGGCCAGGGGTTATTATGTTTGAGGGTTTACTTACAATGTGTGCTTTTTGCTAAAATTCCAAAAATGTATTAGTAGGCAATGGTTATGAATATGGACGACATTGTACTTAAAAAGGTGGTTGTATTTATGAGTTTTATTTGTTTTTTGCATAATACTGAAAGGATTTTAGGGCAAGGCCATGCAGAAAACAGCAGGGAAACTGTGGTCGAGGTTTAATGGTGTAATTGATCATTCCGGGTGGCAATTGTTTTTTAGTTCACCCTGTTCCAATGTCTTAGAGACGCCTAATCTTTATGCTCGGTGCTGACTTAGCCCCTTTTCTCTCTGGAGGTCGGTTTCAAAGTCAGGAAAGGTAAAACACCAAATATAGCTGGAAAAACAAAGGATACAAAAAGTTGATCGTTTATCTGGTGCGCTGGCCAATTACCTTGATGATTAGAACTGAAAGCTTATCTGAATGCCAGCTCCCTTGGAAAGCAATTCTCGATTAAAAGATTCGATAACATTCAAGTCACATTTGGCAGTCGTTCCAGCGTGCATTTAGGCGGAAGAGAAATATCTCTTAATGATCTATGCGAAGCTTTGTGTAAAGAATGCAAATCAAACACGAAGAATTTATATCCTCGCAGATTTACCTAGAGGGTGCGCCAGAGAGCGTCAGATGCAGTTTTGGGTGTGGCTGTTTGAACTGTGGTCCTAGTCTACTTTTTATACTAACTGTCTTTGGCTTCACCTGTAAACAAATGTCTTGAACACGGTGAGTTCTTGTCATTGTTGTATGTAGCTGTAATAAAAAGTGACAGGTTATCGTTGACCAGGTAATGAACTGTTTGCTCACCCTGTGCCTTAATTTTATAGATAATTTCTTTCTAACCACTTTGCTAGAAGGGAGAGCGCCAAGCCAAGGCCATTCATTTAGCAGGCCGTAATTGAGCTGTCAGCGAGGCGCAAGCATGCGCAGACATACGTCACTGTAAGAACTGATGTTGCGTGCTGGACCGCTTCCTCGGGCGCTTAAATCTCCGGCTTGTCCATAAGTCGTTGTCGCTAGCATGTAAGACAGAAACACAGCGACAGGGATGACAGCAGCGATGGACTTTTGAAGTGTTTATGGAAACACTTTGTGAGAGTGTTGTAGCTCTTAGCTTCTTAGCCCAGGAGAGAGATGGGAAGGACTTGAAGATTAAGGAGATTGTAGTGTAAGAAGAGAAACCGAACAAATAACCAAGAACCAAAGAGAGGTCAGATTGAAAGAGTGAAGGGTGATGCGATAACCACCAGCTTGCAGTCAAAAATGGAAATAATCCTGTGTGATACTGGAGGAACTGATGAGCACCTGCAGTTATCTGGACAGCTGTCTTCTTCATTGGGGGTCCGCACGCTCACAGAACACGGGCACCCACCGCGCAGACTAACAAAATGGATCCCCCTTACTTTCACAAACTCGACAACCCAGAAAATCTCACACTACATGGATGAGCAGTGTGTATCTGGATGTGTCCGGACTGTCAGGACACGGTTACACTGTGTCTTTACTTTTCTCATGGACATACATGTGAGGTTAAGGAATCATCTCACTGCGGGACCCTGACCTTTAGATCTCTGCTAAATCACTCCCTTCATGTCACCTGACCGCCTCTTTGTTCCTGCGGCTACAGACTGCAAAAACTAATTGAGAAGATGCCACATGAAATCATGCAGAAAATTGCCTTGATCTATATTTTCATGACGTCCCATGGGGTCTGGGACTCTGGTTAATCATAAATTTCAATTTATCCATTTATGGAGCCCCACACCTCACAATCGTATTGTGGCTTCGTGTCGTTTTGATGGGTCTTCGGAATATAATAGGTGAACCTGTTATTCTGTGAAATTTGCATGTATTTACAACAATGCATATTGTTACAACAATAATGTGTTTCGGAAATAAGAGGTGTTAACAAATTGCATTCAGTGTTTTCTTTTAGTAAGGATAAATATGTGACCCTGGACAACAAAACTAGTCTTATAGGTCAATTTTTCGAAATTGAGATATTTACATAATCTGAAAGCTGAATAATTAGGCTTTCTCTTGATTTCATGAGTTGTTGGTGAGGATACATACGTTTATAATTTTGGAATCTGAGGGTGCAAAAGAATCGAAACACTTAGAAAATCGCATTTAAAGTTGTCCAAGAGAGGCGCTGTAGCAAGTCATCCACTCACAAAAATAACGTTTTAATATACTTAGGGTAGGAAATTGACAAAATATCTTCATGGAACATGATCTTACTTAATATCCTCATGATTTTTGGTATTTTGGGCTTTTTCAAAAACATTCCCGTGCTACTTAAGACTGGTAATGTAATCAAGGGTCACATATGTTTTTTTTGTCAGAGATTGTATTTGTATTTGAGCAATTTTACACAATTCAAGAATATTTTTCAAGTATCTTTACCTTTTGGGAAAAAATTTACTTGACTACATTATAAAACATACGTTTACTCAATTTGACATGTTTTGGTTCTTTACCTTTAATACTTGACATTAACAATGTACATTCTTTTTTACTCAAGTAACATTTTTAATTAAAATTTGATTGTATTTAAGTATTACATGTAAAACATCTACATGTTTTAATGTAATGCAGTGGAGTAGGAGCATATATACTTTATAATGTGAAGCAAAATTATTCCAAAGTAAACTTATAAAAACAGATATTTGAACGTACCAAAGACACAAAATCTTTAGTATTTCCCATCTAGTTGTTGTTGACCACGTGTATTTCGTGTGATAAATTTTGTCATGGTCATGAAACCCTCAAGATTACATTTTTACGAGATGCCACCTAGGACTTGTAAGGTTCGTTTGACTTTTTAGATTAACCCTTTCGTCTTCTTAATAAATGTCCCAAAATATTGTCACAGAATAAAAATGCGAATAGCTAAGTTTGTACAAAAAAGTAAGATAGAACCTTATTAAAAACACAGTTTTAATTTACATAACATACAAGTGAAGATTAGTCACATCTGTAACATGTATCACAAATTTTCAAGCTCCATATAGCATGCATCTCGTTGCCGGGACTTTGGTTTATCGGTGCATTGGTATTCCTCCTATATGACGGTTGATTCACACAAACCCCATCATCATCAGTTCGAGCTAAAGTTTATTACGAATGCCAGACTGGAGAGCACTTGTCACAGGATACTTCTCTAATTAGGAGCCCCTTGATGCCAGAATGACTTTCAGAGGAAAAAGAGCGCTTTCGGGCCTGAAGGAGCCTCGCGGTTCCCCCCGTGCTCGCCTGAGATAATGAGGTATTCATTTTCAAAAGCAATCAAGATGTCAGGCGCCGATAGTGAGACCTGCTGCTGTCGGAGATAATGCCGCCTTGTCTTTTCATCAAAGCCCTGCCACTTTGACATCAGGCATGATAAATGCGGCAAAAACACCAGAGGATTTGAGAAGGCGTAAACCTGCAATCGTCAATTTTCAAATATCAATGTCTCCGGCTTTGGGAGAGAAAACACCAGAGCGTGTCTGCTTAGCAAATTATAACAGTCATTTCTATATTAAAATGACGAATCATGCCCAAGTGTGTTTGGCTAAACCCGCTTCGAATGAACTCGTTTAGCCGCCGCGAAGTTAGTCATCTGAGGATTTGATTGGATTGCTAATCGTTGACAAATTAAGACGGTCATGGATGACTGGTCGAGGCTCGGGTTGTATTCCAAAATGAGCCTTGCAAATCCCGCAAAAAAACGGTAAGAGCGGTAAGTGAAACTCAATCCCTTGAGTTAGGAGGTGGCACTCTTTTTCGAGTGATCAGATCAATAGTTGGAAAATTTAAGTGGTTGCTGACCATCGGCTGAAACCAATTAACTGACTTTGAGAGAAAAGGAGAGATAACAGCACGCTTCTTATTTTATTTTATCTTAATCTGTTTACTTTTTCTCCTTCCTAACAGTGAAAACTTGCGGATCAAACCTTCAAGGTCCATCGGGGACTTTCACTTCCCCGAACTTCCCCATTCAGTACGAGAGCAACTCTCAGTGCGTGTGGATCATCACAGCCAGCAACCCGAACAAGGTAAAAACAAATCCTGCTGCAGAAATGTGTGTTTGATGTGGTGATGTGGTGTTGAGGTGTTATAAGGTCAATACTGAAAACATATGTTTAATATCTTGATGCATGCTGTCCTCATCTGCTCTAAAAGATCAACTCAGTTTACTCTTTTCAGAACGTTGCCTTGAATTTTAGAAGACTTATTTCCAGGTAGCTCTAATGCAAAGTGTATTCTCGGAGCACTTGTTACTATGTAACTCTGTATCTTTCACATTCGGCGCTATCAAAGACTACCAGGTACATTTATGCAGAGCTTATAGATTAAAGATAAGAGGCGTTTCATTGTCACATGCAGACACGGTATGATGTTGGCAGTGACAGGGTTGCGTTGTAAATGCAGCTCTATCGGCCGATGAAAGAAAAGAAAAAAGATTCTTTCATGTGTCTTTATAAAAACATTTTTATTGAAAAGGCCTAATAAATAATAGAAAAACAAGAATAAATAGGCCTGTCAAACGATTAACTCACAATTAATTGCATCAAAATAAAAGTTTGTGTTGACATAATATATGTCAGTGTACTGTGCATGTTATTTTGTATTTATAAACACATACATGCATCTATTAAAGAAAAATATAGAAATTAATACATTTTTATATGTCATTTAAATTATTAGTAAATATAAATAAATACAGGTAAATATTTCATAAATATAAATATATAAATCATAAAGTTTTTGGATCTGATTAATCGTGATTAATAGATTGACAGCCCTGATAATAAAATATAAAAAAATAGTTGTAATAAAATTAAAATAATAGAAAAATGCCATGTAGAAATATTTAGAGCAGAATCATTTTATGAGTTTGTGTTACTTCAAATTAATGAATATTTATATACATTAATATTTAAATTAATGTATAATGTAGAAATATATACTTTCAAATGAAATAATGTATTTAAAATAATATAATAAAATTCCAAGAATTATTTTAATTGTTTTGTAGATCATTCTTTTATTGGTACTGGTCACAAACATTGGAGTCTAATCGTTGTAACATTTTTATCACATTTATTCATAAAGACCACTTTGGAAAACGTATACAAGAAGAACTTCCTTTTTCAGTTTTTAGCACTCAACAAACGTTTGATCAGAATACAACCAACAGAACATTTATAACCAAATCAAAATGTTAATACCTTTAGATAACATTTCAAGATAAAAAAGCAAACCTGAAGTAGCTCTGGACCAGACTTCTAGCAAAGTGATGTGTAGAATTAACATAATAATAATAATAATTGGCTATGTGTTTTTTTGTTAATATTTCAAGTACTTGAATCAACAGTGACCAAACAAGAGTGAATCAGCATAAATGTCAATATTTGCATTTTATACATACAGTATAGTTCAGCATTATGTGTAGGTCCTGGGCAAGATCTCTTATTTCATCCACAGCTCTACCACCCCTAGTGGTACCTCAGATCCAGCGTTCACAGACTAGCATTAGTATTCCATCACTGCTCTGCTCGGCTCCTCATCCAGGGCCTGTGGCGATAGTTTCGCTGAAGCAATGCCGCTCCCTTGACTCACTCGCCTCTCCTGGCCTTCTACTTGATGACTCCTGGCCTCCTCTCCTGTCCTTGCCCCCTACAAACACCTCCCTATCCATCTCTCTTTCCTCACTGAGCCCATACACTTTTATAGGAGACTGCATGATGGGCTTTGTTAGTTATGTGTTTATAAAGCTGAAGAGTGTTGGTTTTATAGCTGTGTGGATTTTATAGCCACTCTTCGGTTTAATTCCAACACTTTTTCAGAACATCCACGCGGAGGGGAGGAATTATAAGCGTTGTGTGATTCACTACTAGTCAATTCACACCCAGCTTATTTACTAGTAAAACTAATCAACCAGTATGAGAGAGAGAGAGAGAGAGAGAGAGAGAGAGAGTGAGAGGAGCAGGGCGGCATCATTCTGTCACAGTTCATAGTGATGAACAGACAGCAGAGTGACTCAAGACATGTGGATTGATATCAGTCTCCCACAAATTTGTAATAACAGCTAGGGCAGCACCTCAGCTGTCTCTGCCCTGTCAGTGCCGCGCTTTATAATTGATTTCAGGTGAGCTGAGTCACTAACATTGCAATTCATCTCCAAATAGTAGACCTCCCAGGTGCAAACAAACACCATGAGAAGTCTTTCTCACATCAAGTCAAGGCCTCTGATATTGCATCTCTCTGATGGTGGAAGGTTACATGTAGGGAATGGATTAAAACACTTTTTAGGTATAGCACTGTAATACAAAAAGAAGCTTTTGCTTTTCCAGGTCGGTACTATTAGTGGCAGCTGTTAAAGTAGGAGGGCTTAAGGACTGAATAAAAACTACAGCACATGCAAGAACGTTCAACCGAAAAATAACAATTATTTCGTCATTTACTCACCCTGGTATCGTTCTAAATCCGTACACATTCTTTTTTAGTGACTAACACAGAGAAAGATATTTGGAGGTATACTTGTAACCAAATAGTTTTCTGCAACCATTGACTACCATAGTAGGAAAATGACAATGATAGCCAAAAGTGCCCCAGAACTGCTTTTCTACATTCTTCAAAATATAATGTGTACTTTTGATACTATGGTGATCTAAAGTGCATTCAAGGTATACACTTTATCAATCCATGTATTCCCAGAGCTGGGATTCAAACTCATGACCTTGTTGCCATGTCACATGGAGCAGGTTAAACTGTCATTCAATTCAATTTGAAATAATCTTCAAGGGCAAAAACACCCAAGGTAGAAGCTGAAAAGCCACGCTTTACAACCCAACTTTCTCAGGACCATTTGAATGTTCAGAAGCCCGTGATGAAATCGTCTGGACATTTTCCCATCGTATGATGGATGGAGGAGAGCATGAAAGCCTTGTGGGCCATAGAGATGTTTTTTTCTAGTGCCGACATTTTTCCATTCGCATTTGACCACTTTGAAAGGTCTGGAACTCTGCCAGCATGAATAGAGACGCTTGTTTTGGTTTCCTGCAGCCTTGGCTTTGGCGTGTTGTTTTCGATAAATCAAAGAGTTTGTAGACACTATCCTAAAGAAACTTTTTTTTCTTCTTTTTTCCGTTTCTGTTGCTTTCTTTGTGGAATTGCCAGAGCATTAAAGTCAGCCGATGCTAGTGGCAGAGATGGCAAAGTGTAATGCCAATGGGCCTTTTTTTATATCATTAGAGGATGAGAAATTATTGTGAGTTCAGATTAGTTGATTCTAATGCACACGCACGTAGTGAACTATGATTATAAAATTGTCATGTTCTCTTTTAAATCCATATTCAGCCATTATTGGCCTAAGCTTAATGTGTTCGTCCCTAAAATCTGTTGCCATTTGTTGCACCAATAGTAATTCGGTTGCCTGAACCATGTTTTCAAAAAGTACAATTAATTGGTAGATTTAACGATATTATGGAAAAAGCATGTCTATTCAGCCACCACATAGTAATTCAGCTGCAAATGAAAGGTGCATTTTAGATAAAGATTTAAATAGTGCCCGGCCGGGACTGCCAGATCACCATGTCCTCTTTCAAGTGAGCAATTGCTAATTGTCTCTTAGAGCCCCGAACATTATTGCTTCACTTATTTTTGGCAGACACTATTTTAGTGTGCCAATTTATTTATATTGCACTGTCGGCTTTAACCTTGGTGAGCGTGAACTGCAGGGTGTCGTGACTAAATTCAATTTAGAGTCTATTGTGAGACCTTTACATTGCGAGACTGGAAGATATAATGTCAGCCTGGATACTTAAAAAAAAAATGAACAACAGCATTGACGATAGCGATAATATTATTGTTTCATAAGTTAACTCTGCCATTTGTTATAGCTGCGATGCTTGGTGCTTTGGGCTTTTTTTATTACAATGCGTATACTGTAAGAGTCAAGGATGTTGACTTGCTGCAGTTATACTGCACTTGTACACTGTTTAGTAAAAGGACAAATAGAAGAACAAGCAGAAAATCTAAATTATAATTTTATACCTATTCATTTTATTGACATTCCTTTCAACCCTAACACACAAGAATGCAGTGCTTAAATAGAAAATACATGTGAAACAGCTGTAAAAAAATACAGGAGCTTCCTTTATGTTAATATTCATTCATATTAGTATACAGTTAGTAGTACAGTGTGTATACACAACATATACAGTATGTTGCAAAAATGTGTATATTTAATGAAAAAATAATACTAAATGCTGTTAAAAGTGCTAAACTACACTCTCAGAACGCTATCATTGGGTCAGTACCCTTTCAAAACTACTATAATACTAATATGCAGTTTAAGTACATATATGGATACAGTACATTTAACATTCATATATTATACAGTAGTAGTACTAATATACACTTTATATGTATTTCTATATAACTGTTGTATTGTTTTTTATTAAATTTGAATTTTTACACGTTTTTACAGTGCACAATTCACTGTAAAGAAATCTTTAAAATTACGGTATTGATTTATATGACAGACATTTAACCTGTATTTTTTATTTTGCACTGCCTTGTTTTGTTATTTAGGGTTGACATGAATTTCTTTTGTTACTTAACCATATATGTTAAAATAATACGAATCACCATAATTGTTCCTTTGTTGGTGGATGTTCATAGTACAGATATCCATCCTGAATATAGCATGACATGATTTCTCAAGCAGAAGGTAAAATGCGGTCGCCTCATTGGTCTTTTGTTTGAAATTGATGCGCAGATTGGGCAATAACCTCAGAGGAAACATCAAAGGTCAGATCACAAGAGTACAAGATGCTCATAAAGGACAATTCAAAATAAAGAAATAATCAAACAAAGGAAGCATGAAAGCTAAAAAAAAAATATATTTATAAAAAGTTGTTTTGTGAACTCTACGGGGACAGTATTTTGCTTTAGAAAAAGCTGTTTTACTTGAGAAAGACTGTTTCATAAACCTTCAATCTCGTTGTTAATGTCAGTAAAGGGATACCCAGAAGCCTAATTTTTAGGATGTTCTCTTTCCACACTCCATGCTTGCATCAGGGTTGCGAAACTTTATTCAAGGGTGTTACTAATAGCTTTTCACTATCAGGGATGAAAGGAAAATGTATGATTGTTTATAGCGCAGTCCTGCCCCATCCTACTGGGAGCCGGAACAAAAACAGATCCATTTGCAAGTTTCGAGTTGAAAATTTAATCAGGGATTTTATAGCCCCCTTGTTGCCACCGCTTATGATCATGTAAATATTCATTACCATTTTGATCAAAGAAATTTTCATTCATCATAGATTTCAGCACCCTATAATTCAGATAAAGGAGTGTTTCGATTTTGATCAACTGAATGAATGTCTTTGCTTGTGTGCCTTGCTGTCATTTGGAGACTGCAACTTGTATTGCGTATAACTGTCAACTGACATGACAGCTCGCTGTGTGCTGGAGGCCTGATGTGATAGTATTGAAATGATGCTCCAGGTGAACCATCTGAAATACTCTCATTTGAGTGACATAATTGAAAATCCACCGAACAGAATAAAATGAACACGACTGTAATAAAATTATGATATTTAAATCAAGGGTTTAGGAAAAAACAAACACGCTACACTGTTGAATTAAAGCAATAAGCCATGACAAGTTGTGCTGTTTGTGATTCTGTCACATTTTAGGGAAGTTCACTCTTGATAAGGTCTCAAAATCAATCAAAATCACACGTGTGAGTATTTCAGTGGTTTTTGGTTTATCCAGTTGTTAACTATTTCATGCATGAATTATGACAACATCAGTTAGGATGTTTCTGTATTGCTCTTAAGGCAAGCAAGATTTATACTTGTTTTGACACATTTTTCTCTATTAATTTACAGCTTGAGAGGACATTTGATGAGGTGACAGTGCATAGGATGATGCATAGTGTCCCGGTAGTGGTTGACAAGAAACTATAGGCCATCAAAACCAATGTATATTCCACTAAAGTGACCTCCATGTACAAAAGGGTTAAAGGAAAAGTTCATCCAAAAATGATAATTGTGTCACCATTCCCTCATGTCATTCCAAACCTGTATTTCTTTATTTCTCTGCAAAACACAAACAAAGATATTGTGGAGAATGCAGTCAACCAAACTACATTGACTTCCTTTCCATTTCTTAAAATATCTTCTTTTGTTTTCCACAGAAGAAAGAGTCACATGCAGGTTTTAAACAACAGAATAATTTTATTTTGCTGAACTATCCCTTTAAATTAGAAATGTACCTAATTTTTATTACGGAATAAAGTCTAAATGTTTCGAGAAAAATGTCGAAATGTTTCGAGAAAAATGTTGAAATGTTTCGAGAGTAAAATCGAAAAGTTTTGAGAATAAAGTCGAAATGTTTCGAGAATAAAGTCGAAAAGTTTCGAGAATATAGTCGTAGCAGTATGTGAATAATGTCGAATTGTTAAGTATAAAGTCTAAATGTTCGACTCAGCGCGCCGATGTTCAACTCCTTCAGGGTCGATTTCTTTGATCACCATCCTCATAGTCTCTTGAGAAACAACATACCCTGTTCTAATAGCACGCAATGTAACCACCTATATCCTTGGAGTCGATTACTGGTCGCTATTTCAGTCTGCACAAAAGATGCAATTTCCTCAATGTCCGTCTGATTTTTTCTTCTGAATAAAATCAGTTTTCTACATAACCGCTGCAGTGTCCTTTTACTAATTATAACTCTGTGATGATGCGCCAAAAGTATTTCCTTATTGCTAAATCCTAATCTAAAGTAGGATTTAGCAAATCCTTCACATCCATTGTTTCTAGCAATTCTGTGATTTTTTTCAAAATATTACAAGTTTAACCTCGTATTACTATGAGTTTATTCTCGTAACATTTCACCTTTATTCTCGTAACATTGACTTTATTCTCTTAACATTTGACTTTATTCTCTTAACATTTCGACTTTATTCTCGTAACATTGACTTTATTCTCTTAACATTTCGACTTTATTCTCATAACAATTGACTTTATTCTCATAACATTTGACTTTATTCTCATAACATTTGACTTTATTCTCTTAACATTTGACTTTATTCTCATAACATTTGACTTTATTCTCTTAACATTTCGACTTTATTCTCATAACATTTGACTTTATTCTCTTAACATTTCGACTTTATTCTCATAACATTTGACTTTATTCTCATAACATTTGACTTTATTCTCTTAACATTTGACTTTATTCTCATAACATTTGACTTTATTCTCTTAACATTTGACTTTATTCTCTTAACATTTCGACTTTATTCTCATAACATTTGACTTTATTCTCATAACATTTCGACTTTATTCTCATAACATTTGACTTTATT
The DNA here is from genome assembly GCF_015846415.1 of Triplophysa dalaica. Classification (NCBI taxonomy): domain Eukaryota; kingdom Metazoa; phylum Chordata; class Actinopteri; order Cypriniformes; family Nemacheilidae; genus Triplophysa; species Triplophysa dalaica. Next base: position 7,495,649 of record NC_079566.1, on the reverse strand, counting down.
CTCATAACATTTGACTTTATTCTCATAACATTCGACTTTATTCTCTTAACATTCGACTTTATTCTCATAACATTTGACTTTATTCTCATAACATTTGACTTTATTCTCATAACATTTGACTTTATTCTCTTAACATTTGACTTTATTCTCATAACATTTGACTTTATTCTCTTAACATTTCGACTTTATTCTCATAACATTTGACTTTATTCTCATAACATTTGACTTTATTCTCATAACATTTGACTTTATTCTCTTAACATTTGACTTTAGTCTCATAACATTTGACTTTATTCTCATAACATTTGACTTTATTCTCATAACATTTGACTTTATTCTCTTAACATTTCGACTTTATTCTCATAACATTTGACTTTATTCTCTTAACATTTCGACTTTATTCTCATAACATTTGACTTTATTCTCTTAACATTTCGACTTTATTCTCATAACATTTGACTTTATTCTCATAACATTTGACTTTATTCTCTTAACATTTGACTTTATTCTCATAACATTTGACTTTATTCTCATAACATTTGACTATATTCTCATAACATTTGACTTTATTCTCTTAACATTTCGACTTTATTCTCATAACATTTGACTTTATTCTCATAACATTTGACTTTACTCTCTTAACATTTGACTTTATTCTCATAACATTCGACTTTATTCTCTTAACATTTGACTTTATTCTCTTAACATTTGACTTTATTTATGAAATCTTGGATTTTTTTTAATTTTTAACGTGGCACTAAAACGCCGTCATATGTATTCTCCTGACCAGTTCTTAAAAAAAACTAGTATTCTCATATCTCCATCGTTGATATTATCGGGTGATACTACAGTCATGAGGCTGACACTGCCAGTAAATCCCAGCAAGATTGCGTGACAGCTGAAGTGGTTTGGCTTCGAGAAACCAGAGATTTCATCTCGGTGAACTTAATCAGGGAAAATGATAATATGCACTGCCCTGTGTGAGCTCAGCGTCCTGGCAGTGTTTTTGTCTGTTTTCACCTTGAGAAAGCACTTGATCAGATTCTTGCTTTGCGTTTATGTGTGGAGTACTTTCTGCTTTTACAGATGTGATGTAAATGAATCGAACCAAATGCTGAAATTGATATTTCTGTAAATAAACACTTTTTTTATTATTTTGTAATTCTTAACAGCTTTTTTGTGGATGAGTGTTTGCATTTGTGTGTTTGATTTAGGTTAGAGCACTAGCACTAGCTTTTAAAACAAATACCTGTCAGGATGAAACAGCACACGGTCCTAAGGAAATAGATCTTTTTGAATAGGGGTGAAAGAAAGCCTTCACACTGGGCCTCTCTCCTCTATTGTAAAGTCATAATTCTGTTCTATTACCTTATTTCTTTGCGATTCAATAGCCTGCCCTCACAACCCCACTCACTCTTCTACCAAAGCGTTAGCTTGTGACTCCAATCGCCATGACAACTGCAGGCAGGCAGATGTTCTGTTTGCATCTGTGCTGTTGGTTATGGGTGAAGATAGACTGATCTTAAATCAGCTGGCCTTGTCGATGCAGTTTCATAGAAGCGACTGATCCTGCATCAGCCTCCAACAGCACAGCTTCATCCTGTTGTTTCCGACGCATCTGTTACTCTGTGACCTTTAGCGAGACAGGGACTCTGGGGTGCTTTGTATTCAGTTATATGGAAAAAAGCATCTTTATTATTTGTGCTGTGATGTCGCCTGAGCATCAATCGTCAGTGTTAAGTAGCTCTCATGCATCTATACCAGCTAAGCCCCGGCCATTGTAAGAGCCTGTTGCCATGGCAACTAATTCCACCCAGTACTTCTCAATGAGTTAATCAATATTGAAAGTTCAGGTCTCTCTATATGCCTGTGGCTGCTCTGCATTTCTAATTCAAGTTTCTAAAGCCTTGATCCTTCGTCTCAAAATCCCAATTATCCAAGAGATGGTATAGTCTTGAAAATAAGTACATTGGAAGTAATCGATTGGCTGTGCGGTGTGTAATGAGTTTAATTAGTGTGACTTTTTGCATATGGATTTGTTTTACATATGGATGTTCTCTCATGAAAGGGAGGCAGAAGAGTATTTATGTGCAAAGATACATTTTTTAAGGGTTTCTTTGTTTTTAATTGATTAAAAAGTACAACTTAATTTAAATCTTTATTAATTGAACTATTATTAGTTTACTGTATTGAACAGTGTACAACATGAGTGGATAAGGTAGTGCATTTTAATAACATCTGTGTTATTTTATGTGAAAAATCGTAAAAGGATGTAAAAAGGATTTAAAAGGGGTAAATCTTTAAAGTTCACCCAAAAATAAACATTCTGTCATCATTTACTCAACCTTGATTGTATCATGTCTTTACATTTGTAAATCTGTATAACATTTGGAAGAATTCTTGGAACCAAACAGTTCTTGACCACCATTGACAACAATAGTAGGAAAAATAGAAAAGTTGTCAAAAATGCCCCAGAAATGTTTGCTTTCCTACATTCTTCAAAATATCTTCTTTTGTTTTAAACATAACAAATATATTTTATAAACAATTATTTCCTACTATGTTAGTCAATGGTTGCCAAGAACTGTTTGGTTACGAGCTTTCTTCAAAATATCTTCTTCTGTGTTGATCGGTAAGTAAATGTATGGGTGAACTGTTCCTTTAAGAACTATTTTTAATGACATTTGTACAGGAGAGTAAAGGGCATTTCGCAATGCCCTAATATTCGAATCAAACTCAATTTTCTTTTTATAAATTAAAAGAGGTTTTAAAATCAATATAAAATACTTTTACTTTTTTTAAATCCCGTTTTATCCGCATCAACAGAATTTTGCAAATAGCAGAATTTTGGCGGTATTCTTTCTCTTAGTCAGCTGACAGGATTCAATTATACAAGAACCATAAAGTTTAATTCCGTTCATTTGACACATCACTAAGTATTACGCCTCATTTCTGCCGACAGGTGATACAGATTAACTTTGAGGAGTTTGACATGGAATTGGGCTATGACACACTAACCATCGGGGATGGAGGAGAAGTGGCAGACCCAAAAACCATCCTGCAAGTGTAAGTTTCTTATTCGCAGTCTGCCACTTTAAGAGGATACATTATTTACACAAGTAGGACATATTCCCGAATCAACATCTTGTCGGAACAATATTTCCATGGAGCGCAGTCATTGCTCTGGGCAGTGTTTGGATGGTTCAAATTAAATTTTATCAGTAAAAAAATATACTTTCGAAATTACAGTGTAAAATGAGTGTTTCTGGATCAGCAGCTATTCAGATGTTTTTCCAACAAGAAAAAATGCATGAAGACTTGATGTCCTGTATCACAATGCTTCTTATTTTATCATGCAAAGAGTTTATAGAGTTGTGTGTCCTTTGAGTCAATGAGGTTCAACAGTTATGACAGGTACTTACGGTATGATGGGCTTGTTATAGACCTTTACGTTGTTCATCTGTAACTAATCTCTCTTTTTCTCAGTCTGACAGGCAGCTTTGTGCCAGACCTCATTGTAAGCATGACCCATCAAATGTGGCTGCACCTCCAGTCAGATGAAAGTGTGGGATCTATAGGCTTCAAGATCAACTACAAAGGTACCTGAAATAAATTTGGAACGGCTGAATATAATAAAATGGGGGGACACTATTTTTCTTCGAAACTTAGTGACTACAAATCTGCCTGCCATCTTCTGGTATTAGAAACATTTGTATTTGCCAGAATTTGCAGAACAATTGATAGACTTGTAATGAGAACGACCAGCTCATTATATGAATTTCAATACATGACGTCCTAAGTGTTCGGAGCCATTTTAAAATATGAACAATCTATTATATTAACCCATCGCATGTAGATTAAGTACCCTTCCCAAGGTAATACATTTACTTCGAAACTGTAATATTTTTGGACATTTTGTGACAACTTGGTACGACAATGGAAAATCAAATGTTTATTCTTGCATTTGCAATTGTGTCTACTGATTTATGTATGTATTTATATTTGGTCAAATAGAATATGTAAAATCACTGACAAACTCAGATTGAATGAATCATCATAATGAATTTTTTGCTTTTAAATGAGATGAGCGCATTGTTAGAATCTATTGTGTTGTCTTCTCTGCCTTTCTGAATAATAATTGCATTATAAAAAAACAGTGACACTATTGTAAAACACTTCTATTTAAATAAATAAGTGGCTATTTTATATAAATTGATGCCAGTATCTTTAATTGCAGCTTTGCAGTTCCATTGTTTTACTGAATTTCTCTTTGGCAACATCACTATTTTTCTTTGGCTGCAACATATGGCAACATTTATATTGAAAAAGTTGATCTGTAAACAAATGCAAAGATGCCGCAAATGTACTACAAATTGTTCCTATACCCCAAAATCAATTGCCCTCATTCTCCCAGTCTGTTTTGAGCAATCCGAAAAAAGAGATCAAGAAAGTAAACGGCAAAGCGAGAGTTACTCTGAGAAAGACAATGATGTCCAGATTAGATTGCCATCATTTGAATTAACCTTTGAGTAACAAGCAAGCGATGGGGTCAACAATGCATTTCCCTTTGTCAAGTTAAGGTTAAACAGAGGAAGTGTAGCAGAACACAGAAAACACACAAGAAACGGCTTTATTTACAGAACCCTGAAAGGAAAGTGACTATTACAGAGAACACAAGAAGGAAAATCAAGAGATTTAAAAAGCTGAAATTGCACAAACAACCAGGCTTGCATCAGTCCAGATTTATTAAGACATCAAACGTTCATTCTTATTTTCTGATTGAATGTTCTTCAAATCCACCGCCAGTGACTTTAGACATCAAACGCCAAGCGTTATTTACTGGACATGTCACTGTTTCTTGCGTAAGTATGCTGCATGGATACTTAGTAGTCAGCGTGCATAAAAGTGAAGCGGTTCCCACAAATCACTTTCAGTGCTTTCTGCAGAAGACATGGCGACTAACTTTCATCCCTAACACATGAGCTACGTTCACTTGATGCCTCCAGAGCCCATATCTTTGATTATCTCTCCTCCCTTAAGGTTTGGTAATAAATTAGCGTCTGTGTGATGAACAGCATGCCATTCACTATAATGAGAGTGATTGACTGAAGCAACAGGACAAAAGGGAGAGTGAATATTCTTAAGTACAGGAGCAGGGAGATAAACCAGAACTGATTACTGTATGATATCCCCAAGAGAGACCTGCAAAATACCGCAGATTGCATCAGCTTTTTATCGTTAAACCTATTATAATTTCTTTTTAATGCGGCAGAGAGGCTCACAATGTTAGCAATTTTGAATTATTTCTAAGCACTTTTTAGAATGTCATGGCCATACGTTAGAGTGAAATAAACAAATAGAGCGTATAATGTGATATACAGGTACAATATAAATCATAGGCTCTGTGAACACATACATTCATTCTTTGGAAGACATATGAAGCTTTTCCATTGTCTCCGTCCCAATACTGTAGTTTATGACTTGTCATGCTAGGCTTTTATGTGAAAGATTCATTTTAACATGAAACAGACATGGTGACTGGAATACAATTTTCAAAAGTCCATGAAAGGGATAGTTCACCCAAAAATGAAATTTCTTTAATAATTTACTCACACTCTTGCCATTTCGAACCTGTGTGACATTCTTTCTTCCGAAGAACACAAAAGAAAATATTATGGTGACCGAACAGCGCTGGCACTTAACCAGTGTAAAGACAGTAAACCAATGCAAACCAATGGGTGCTGGTTAACAACATTTTTGAAAATATCTTCTTTTGTGTTGTGGAGAACACAGAAATCCATAGAGGATTGAAATGACAGGAGGGTACGAAACTGATGACAGAATTTTCATTTTGGGATGAGCTTTTACTTTAAGTTTGCTGATAGCTATGCACAATGATTTGGTTAGTTTCATTTTTATTTTTATTTAGCATTGCTTTTCTGCCCTGGAGCACAGAGCTAGTGCGCAATATATTACTCATGTCTATAACAAATGATGAATCTACATGCCTCATTACTGGTGTTTATGGGGCCAAAATTTGCCACCTGAGTTTAGTAATAAACAACTTTTTTATGCGTATTACCTTTGAATATATATCATGTTCTTACTCTTGGGACAGTTTTAATGACAAAAACTTTTTTCAATTAATTTATTTTGCTAGACATGAATGTTAGTTCGGGCGCATGTTATTATTCCTCACGTAAGTGATTTGTAAAAACACACACACACACACACACACACACACACACAAACCTTTTATTTTTCCTAACACTGTTTTTGTAGTTGATGGCATTACACAAAAACAGTGACCAGGCATTGCTTTACATTGTGCAATTTATGACATTATTTACTGGAGCAGTGTTGGCGTAGAAATTTGAGTTTTTTTATGGTTTTATTTTATGATACTGTGCCTTGACATGTGTGCACTAATGTGCAATAACCTTTTATTACTGTACATCCCATTAATGGTAGTATTTCATTGTTATGTCTGCAAATATGCGTATTAATAACCAAGGACGTTCCACTTTTTTACTGTTTTTCTTTAACAGTTCTTTGAGTGGTGGTATGAAACCAAACTTTGTATCTAGCAGGTTGTATAAACACCGCTGAATGTAGTGGAAAGTGAGTAGTAAGGGTTTTGAATATAGACTAATTGCAGCAATGTCTACCTTCAAATGTAAATACTGACTATAATGGCCTGTTTTTGAACCTTTTTAATCCTTTCAAAGTAAACTTCCAATTAAACTTCCTTCAGAAGCGCTCATGCATTAAGCAAGTTTTTAGCGTGGTTGCAATTGGTTATCCATAGACGAGTCCTGTGTCCTTGCGCACACTTTTAACACACTAGTAAATACCACTTTCATTACCATCCTTTGAAAATAACTCGGTGTGCATTTTGTTTTTCAATCTCTTTGACACAGTTAAAAAAACAAATTTATCTAAATGTTTTGGAAAACAATAGGAACAGGATCTGCCATGGAGTCGGTCTGTGTAATAGCAGTCAAATTTGACTTTCCTTGATCTAAGAAAATAAAGACATGCTCAATTAATATTTACTACTACCAGACTGGAATACAATCTATCTTTCATGAAACAGCATTTGGGTTTGGAATGTAATAGGTAAGCGAGTGATAACAGAATTTCTATTTTTCAGTGAACTAACCCTTAACGTTTTAAGTTAGTTAATAGAAAAAAGATGACAAAATTTGCAGACATTGAGGGGTTTTATTTAAGTTAAAAGTTGGGTAGTATTAAAATATTATGAAAAAAGAATTAAAGAACAAAAAATAATTAAAAGGTGATGCTTTTTTAAAATTGCAATAATATTGTTGTTGTTAGCACATAGTATTGAAGGTCTGGTCATGTCACACTGACATTAAACACATAAATCATGTGTATTTGGCGTTTTGTATTTGCATTACTGTACAGTATATTACTATCCGTCATTTGAGCAGGTTTGTTATTTAAATGTTGACAGGCATCAAATAGTAACGACAGACACCACATGAGTGTGTCCTCACGAGCGCTCTTGAAAGTGGTAGAAAGTGACACAGCCAGCGTTTTATGAGCGTCCCCTAACATTTCTATGATAAAACAGTTGGCGAACATTAAACATTTAGCTACTTACATTGCGCTCGTTCACAGTTAAAACTGACCTCGGGGTTCGGCTTCTGTCAATGGCAGCGCCCACCTTCTTTCATCGGATTGGACGGTAATCTTCGCCTTCCTTCATTTGATTGGACACCTCAATCAGATTGACATTAAGGAGCGCTGTGAGACCACTGACATGGGCCAGATCTGAGATCAGTTATCTAGCCTTTTTCTACAATATTGGCAACACTAGTCCTATTAGGCAGTCGTTTTACGACTTTTAATATACACCATGGAAAAACTACCGAGGTCCGGGGACCCTTAATGGTGGGTACGTCCATGGTTGAAAGTGCGTTTCGTGTCTTCACTTCCTATAATACTTTCTTTCGTGATTAGGATCGTTTTCTTGAGAGAGATAAAGTCAGCGATGCTGAAATGAAAATATATTTTATGGAAACACAAAGGATGAGATAAATTACTTGCCATTTTTCAATGAATAAGAAATGCTTTTGAGATAAAATTTATTTATAGAGTTTCATGTGAAGGACGACTTAATGAGCGCCCCTGTATGGTAAAAGCTTAGGATGCTTGCTGAGGCTTTTGATGTATTGCATGCCAAAGTTCACCGATACACTGTAATTCCCATCTTATTTCAGAAAGAAAAGCAGATGTACTAATACTCTCCTCATGTGGGCTGAGTTTGCTTACATATACAACCTTTTGTATTTGGTAGCTTGTTAACACAGTAAAGGTCTTCAGGTACACAAGAACACAAAACACCTATTACATTAACCACCGCGGTGGCAGCGCAGGGGTCCCTTCTGACGTTCTGCCCTGACACCAGAGCTTACCGTTGTTTGGGATTATTCACGTGTCGCAGGCGCCTGGAGACGATTTGCTCTTAGTTTTTTCTCGCACCGTCATAAATACAAAGCTGTAAATATGGCCTAACCTTCCCCCAGCCTCCCCTTTCGATTGACCAATGGAGTAAAGCATTGTAGTAGTCATAAAGAGACTGTCAGGTGGGAAATTAACGCTATATATCAAGCACTGGCCGAAGACCTCTGTGATACCTCCAGAGAAACGTCGCCTTCCCACACTTACCCACAGCATTTATTGTAATTTAGTGAAATTTTTCCTTCCAATGGCGTTTCTTTCATGCATCCTTGCTCCGAATACGGATGCATGAGGGTGTATCGGAGGTCACAGGTCAACTGTGAATGGCCGTGCAAAGTGTCGGGGAAGATGTATTGCCCACTCCGGCAGAATGCCGCCCATTAAGCTCCTTCTTTGCAGATGCGAGGCATTATCTTGGAATAGTGACCCCCAGAATAGGTTTCTGTACATGGGGCGAGAGTTGTGCCCTGCCTGGCTGGCTACGCTTTTTAGAGGACCCAGACCGCTCCTTACTGAGACACACTGGAGCTTATCTAGGGAGAGCAGAGACTTCTGTTGGCATTCTGTTCCTGTTAGCTTCTACTAGGTGGAGGGAAAACGTGGATTGTAGAATGTCCGTTGACATCATACCACCTTTAGACCTTTTTGGCACTTTTTAATGCCTTTTTTTCTCACTTTCTGAGTTTTGTAGGTTTCATAGGTTGTAACGTTGAAATCCCAAAATGAAAATGATGTCACCATTTACTCAACCTCATGTCATTTCAAACCTGTAGTTTGTAGAAAATAAGTAAATATTTTGAAGAATGCTGGTAAATGGTGGTACACATTGACTTGCACTGGTTGTGCGTCTATACAATAGAACGGAATGGATACCACCCTTGTTCGGTTACCAACATTCTTCAAAATACCTACTTCTGTGTTCTGCGGAATTAAGAAAGTTACACAGGTTTGGAATAACACAGGGGTTAGCAAATGATGACAGCTTTTTCTTGTGAACTGACGGATGTAATGTATCCATGATATTTCAATAAATACTTCCTTTATAGAAATCGACAAGGAGAGCTGTGGGGACCCGGGCACACCCCTGTATGGAATAAGAGAAGGAGATGGCTTCTCTAATGGTGACGTTCTACGCTTCGAGTGCCAGTTTGGCTTCGAGCTCATTGGAGAGAAGACAATATCCTGCCAGAACAACAACCAGTGGTCTGCCAACATCCCAATCTGCATTTGTGAGTGATACTGTACATTATGAACTGATTAAAATGATGTACCCATCCATGCTTGTTTACTGCAGATTATTGAAATCTGGTGTTGTGGGTTAAAGAAAAAAGAGGAAAAAAAATGCAGTCCCTAAGCAGTTCTGCAATAATAGATTGTATTAATGTTTTGATGTTTGTCCTTTCTTCTTAATAATAAAAGCAGAGGTTACTGAGGTAAAAGACGGCAGGAATAATTGGTATATACGGTATATAAAGCAAAGCCTTTTATTCTGAGATCTTTAGTTTGGCTGACAGCTTATATTTTAATACCTCACCTGTAGGCTGTTTTAGTTGCTTTAAAAGACTTGGCTTGAAATTTCTCCATATCTAATTGGAAAAGTGAACGAAGCGGGTCTATTTACAGCCTGAAGTCCATCTCTCATATAAACACATTTTTCAGGAAGTGTGAAATCTAATCAACAAACTGAGATTCTCTATTTGGCACATTGAAGACGTGGCTATACAATGCAATGTTTTTATTGTATTTTACTAACGTAGGATGTGTTGTGATTTTATATAAACATACTGCGAGCTTAAAATCGTCATCAAGGGATAAATATATCTTCCTAACATTTAATTAGTCATTTTATTCTATTCTTCCAGTTCCATGCCTCTCCAACTTCACCGCCCCTATGGGCACAGTCCTCTCTCCGGATTACCCAGAAGGCTACGGGAACAGCCTCAACTGCGTATGGCTGATCCTGTCCGAACCCGGCAGCCGCATCCACCTGGCCTTCAACGATTTTGACTTGGAGGCTCCGTACGACATCTTGACCGTGAAGGATGGCGAGACCCTGGACTCTAACGTCCTCGGCCGTTTCACGGGGGCGGAGGTGCCGTCCCACCTCACAGGCAACAGCAACATTCTACGGCTGGAATTTCAGGCCGATCATTCAATGTCGGGCCGGGGTTTCAACATCACCTACACCAGTGCGTTGACCTCTTTTGAAAAGAGTTTTAATCTGCATTTTGTCTGCATGGAGCATTTGTTAATATTCCAAGCATGAATTCCGCATGAGAGTTGCATAATGTTCATTTTGAGCACGTCATTGTGAATT